>NC_143588.1:93385402-93539220 GCF_048544385.1 Mastigoproctus giganteus | reverse complement strand
TGAAAAAGTTCATTAGTGAAAGGGTTAACTACAAACATAAAAATTTTTGAATAGTGGACAACATCCAAAGACTATCTATAGCCATAAGGGAGCAAGATTACTGTAAACTTTGCACATTATGAGTTCAGTGACATAGGTCACAGAAAGTAACACCCTCACATAATAAAAAGTCCACTTGGTTATATAATTTAGCTTTTTATAAAATTAAAATAAATTTCCTCCTACTGTCTGGGCAAGTATAAACTTTTACCTGCTGCTGGAGCTGTAAAACTCTCTTCTTCCATTTTTCCTCCATTTTTTCAAGTTCTTCACACCTTTTCTTTAAAGAGGCAATGACACTCTGTTGACTTTCCAGGGCATATTCATAAACCCTTTGTATCACAAGATCTTCTAACATCTGTTAAAATACACAATTAATACCATCTGTGTTACTTACATAAATGAGAAAAAATACAAAGCAGGGAAGGTTTCATTGTAAAATGACAGCTGTTATTTGTACTAAGGTACAGTGCAACCTTAAACTAATTAACCATTGGTTACTTATATAAAGTGTCACAACTTAACTATTTCTGATTTTTTTCTTTCTTTTTCTTTTTTCTGACAGAAATGAGGAAAAAGAAAAGTTGGTTCTGCGAGTTTGAAGCTGGGCAGCAAGTGGATGTTGACTGGCTGTGGCATGTATTAAGACTGCTTTGGAAGAGAGAAGGGGAAATCATCATCAGCCATTTTCAATCCACTGCAGGATGAAGGTCTCTCCAGCAACTTTCCAGTTCCTTCTGTTTTGTGCAATGGTGATCCATTTACTGCCCACAAACTCATGAATTTCATCTATACATCTCCGCCATTGTCTTCCAGGTTTTCTTCTAGCTCCTCTTGGGTCTCATTCTGTTATTTCTTAGTCTATCTGTCATCATGCCTTTGAGCTATGTGTCCTGCCTAAGACCATTTTAGTTCTTTAGTTTTGATAAGAATGTCCTTTACTTGAGTTTGTTGCCTAATCCATGTGTTTCTCTTCTTATCTAACAGTCTGATTCCCAATATAATTAGTTCCATTCTTCGCTGTGTAGTTCTCAGCTTCTCTTCCATTCTTTTGGTGAGTGCCCAAGTTTTACTTCCATAGTCATGGTGGGGAATATACATTGGTTCATTATTTTACGTTTCAGACAAACTGGGATATTGCTCTTCAGTATGTGACTATATTTCCTGAATGCTATCCATCCAAAATTTATTCTTCTCTTGACTTCCAGCCATTTATCATTACTACAGCTAATAACTTGTCCCAGATAAGTATATGACTCCACCTTTTCGATTACTGCTCCTTCAATCATTATGTCCCTTTCTGCCGCATACTTGTTCATCATTACTTTTGTTTTAGCCATATTCATCTTTAGTCCAAAATCCTTACTAACTGTGCATAACTGATTCAGATTTTCCTCTAATTCTTTGGGATCGTGGCTTATGACCACAATGTCATCTGCAAATCATAAATGGTTTAGGTACTCTCCATATACACTGACTCCTTTCTGCGACTAGTCTAATCTTCTGAAAGCTTCCTCAAGGGCAGCAGTAAACAGCTTCGGAGATATTGTCTCTCCTTGTCGAACTCCTTTCTCGATTTTAAATTTCCTACTGTCTTTGTCTAATCTAATAAAGGAGGTAGCACTCTCATATATTTTCTTCAAAATCATAATATATGGGGTATCTATGCCTTGTCTTTCCAGTGCCCGAAACATTGCCTTATGCTGTAGGGAGTCAAATGCCTTTTTCATAATCCACAAATGCCAGGCATAATGGTGTTTTATATTCATTTGCTTTCTCCATTAGCTGTGATATTACGTGAAGGTGATCCATAGTTGAGAATCCTGTTCTAAAGCCAGCTTGCTTTTTCGGTTGATTCTCATCAAGTATTCTTTCTAATCTGTTAGTAATGACCCTTGTGAACAACTTGTAGATGTGGGATAACAAGCTAATTGGTCTATAATTTCCAATTTCTGATTTATCTCCTTTCTTATGCAGCAAAACTATGATTGCATTATTCCACTGCTTAGGCATCACACCTTTTCTAATGCATTTTGCAAAAAGCCTTGCCAGTTTTTGTGTTATGTCTCTTCCTCCCAATTTTAACAACTCTACAGTAACTTCATCTTCCCCCCGGGGCTTTCTGATTATTCATTTTCTTCAACGCATGTTCTACCACATCAAGAATAATATCGGGTATGTCGTATGTGTTACTAATTTGCGATCCATCTTCCCCACTGCTGGCATCATTTCCTCGCTCCTTGTATAATTCTCTATAGTAGTCTTCTGCTATTTGAATTATGCCTTCTCTGCTATTTATAAGTACACTATTGCTATTCTTCATTTTCAGTATCATTTTTCTTTCTGTATTACTGCTCATGGCTGCTGATTTAAGTCCTTTGTTTTCCCTTAATGCTTGTTCTACTTTTCTTGTGTTAAATCTTTTTATGTCCTCTCTGAGTCTCTTTCTAATGGCTTTGCATAACTCAGTGTACTCAATTTTCTCCTTGTCAGTGTTTATCTTGCTCTTCATTTTTCGCCTTCGGTTCATCATAACAAGTGTTTCTTGCCTAATTTTTTCTTCTTTGGATTTCTTTTTCCCTATAGGTTTCTTGGGCTTTATCACTTTCAGAAAGTTGTAACATTCCTCGTCGATATCTTGGTCCTGAGCAGTCTGCAGAAGCTCAAACTTGTTCTTAAGTTCCAGTACATACTGCCTTTTCTCCTCTTCTATTATCTCAAAGACCTTTGTATTATTTACTCGAGTCAGTTTTTTCCTTTCCTACATCTATATCAAGTGTACATCATACCATTCTGTGATCACTTCCAACATTTACCTTATTCATGACGGTAACATCATTCACGATATATCTTCTGTTAGTGAGGATGAAGTCGATTTCATTAGTCGTTAATTCATTTGAACTCTTCCATGTCCACTTTCTGTTCACCCTTTTCTTGAAAAAAAGTGTTCATTACTGACAATCCTTGAGATTCTGCAAATTCCACAAGTCTTTCACCTCTTTCATTTCTTTACCAATTCCAAAATTTCCTTAGTTTCCCCTTTCTGTGCTGTTTTGTCTTTTTCCAACCTTAGCATTGAAGTCTACCATAATAATAGTGTAGTGGGTTTTCTGCTCATCTAGAAGACTCTCAATTTTGGTGTACAAGGGGAATTATAGAGGCCAATCCAGAAGAATAGTGGACAATGCCCATAGAAGCATATATAGAAAAGGCATGGAGCACAAACAATGTCTATGAGATGGACACTTTGTATGAGATGGGTTGCTAATTAACCCAATGCCCTCTTCTGAATGGAGTCTAGAAGCCCAAGAGAAGTTATGAGGGAACTGCCCGAGAAGTGGGAACAATATTCTATGGTATGGTAGATCTGAGATTTGCACAGAGTGAGTAGCTGTTTAGGAAAAAAAAGTAACACCAAGAGCAAAAGAAAAAATCTAGTTTTTTTAGATGCAGGGTAAACCCTAATAGAGATATGTGACCTTGTCTGGGGATCTGAGCGTTACTGAAGATATCGTTCAGCTTCCTTTTCCAAGATATGAGATGAGACTGAGTTTTAGAAGAATTGAAATTAACTAAGTGATCTTTTCCTAAATGGTGAATTACCTGCAGATTAGTATTCAAAAAATTGATGGTGGATATTGGAGAAACTGAAACTGTTTCTGCTGTATAAGGTTTCTCAAACTGGAGCGAGGTATGCATTGTGCTACCATCATTAAAAGTATGGACAGGAATTCTAGTCAGTGGAAGAAAGTCATTAATATAAAAGGAAAAAAGAGTGGGAAAAAGAACTGAACTTTGAGGAACACCAGCATTAATGGAAAAGTTAGAAGGCAGAGCACCATCTAATCACTTGCAGCGAATGGTCAGAGAGAAAACTGGATACCCAATCACAAAAGACAGTTGGCATTCCATAAAATGGGATGCTTGTTTAAAAGACCTTTATGCCAAACAATCAAAATGCTTTGAAGTGTCAAGAGCAACTGCTTGAGTTTTGCCAAACTTTTCCATTGAATTTGTCCATAAGATTCAAGAGCAACTGCTTGAGTTTTGCCAAACTTTTCCATTGAATTTGTCCATAAGATGGGTAACATAAGGCAGTATATCACCAGTGGATTGACACTAAAGAAATCCATATTGGTGATCATTGCTAAGATGGAAGTTTTCTAGATATTTTAGGAGTTGGTGGTTAAAGGATTTTTCCATTACTTTAGAAAGAGTAGAAGAGAAGTAAGTGCAACTGGATGATAACTGGATGGGAGAGATTTGTTGCCCCTTTTAGGAATTGGTTGGATGTGAGAAAATTTCCAAACAGAAGGAAAAACACCATTAGGACCTGGCATTTTCTTGGCATCAAGACTGTTCAAAATTCTTCTGACATCTTTTTTATGGAAGACTACAGGAGGCACCGAATGGCAATGAAAGGAGGCTTAGTTTACTAAGCTCACCAACACAAGAGTTAGAAGATAAGTAGGATTCCAGCAGGTTGGCTTTATCTTTAGCTGAGGTGGCAATAGAACCATTGGATTTTAACAGATGGTGTGAGTAGAGATGGGCAAAAGTTATGGCCAATGGCTTTAGCAAAGAGACCAGAATGCTTGATTACTGTTTGGACAAGAAGAAAATTTTCTACTCTTATCCCTTTCAAAATCTAGTTTGTATTTATTAATAACTGCTTTACTATTATTGCAAGATTTGCTGTAGGCAGAAAATGAATCTGGAGATTTGGTTGCAAGATTTAGATGATTACAGATGTTGCATATTGAAAGCTAATTGCGGCATGCAACATTTTCATCTTGAACAGCTTTAGCACATTTAATGGGTTAGAAAACCAAGGGTTAGATAAAGGACAAGAGTTTAAGGAGAATTGTGGAATAAAGGATTTCATTCCTACAAGAGTAACTTTGCTGACACGATCTGAGTAAACACTGACATCAGATTTAAAACAACAATCCGACAAAGGAAAAGAAGAATAGAAATCTCACAGATCATCCTATTTTGTATTCTTGCAAATGACAAACACAAGGTTGAGAATGGCCATGAGAGAAAGGTTCCACTGGAGAAGAGACCATCATCAAGTTGTGACTTGAGGTGTCTAGAGGAACGCTCACTTCAACTGCATACTTGGAAGGGCTATTTGTAAAAAAAAGATTGAGAGTTGGCTGTGTGGTTAGGATTACCTGGTATTCTGGCATGCAAATAAACAATCTGTGCAAGGTCATTAATAATTGCAAAAGCCTCAGCATCTCAACCAGCTGGGTTCATCCACTAGAAAACTGAAGCTTGCTGGAGTTGTGAACATTAAAATCCCCAAGAAAAATTCTCTCACTGTTAGGAAAATTGGATGGGAGAAAGCTGACCTTCAAAGAAAGTTAGAGTTACATGTGATTAATGGACTTGGGAGATCAACAGAGGCAACAGATCAATTTGAGAGAATTGGGTGGAGAGATTTTAAGCCAGAAAAGATTGAAAGAGATGATTCTAAGTTACTAAGTCTCTGACAAGGAATATCAGCACAGACACATGCACAAGTACCACCTTTGAATTGAAAGGAATCGTACAGTGAATAATTAGAACAACTGAGATGAGTAGTTGTTGAATTAATCAATAATTGGGATTCTGTCAGAAAAAAGTAAGTGGGACTTGGCAAACTCTAAGTGAAAATGGGCATCACTGAGACTTGAACTGAGACCATGTATATTTATGAAATGAATGAGAAAGCATTTGGGAGGTTTAGATCTTTTCACAGATAAGTTTGTTCTATTAGTTTGACTATTCATGATGTATTCAGTAGTGAAGAAAAGGTAGGGTACATATATGAAAAAGTACATATATGAAGTAATGAAATTTTTGAATATGAAATACATACAGCAAGAACAACACAGTTAACCTAACATAGTGAACACAGTAACATATAACATACAAACAGTATTATTAAAATAAGGCTGTACACTTTTGTCTTTTCATAACTGTTACATTTTATGCTGGAATGTAGGCTGTTCAATTAAAGTGTTATTCCTGTTTCCCAACACCTACATTATGTTATTTTAAGGTTGCACTGTATCTGAGAAAATGTATATAAAAAAAATTAAATAATTACAGCTACATCTAACTTTAGTACAGTTGAACTTGTTTACAATGAGCATCAAGGGACCAACAAAATTTCCTTGTTATAACCATTACTCACTATATCAGTGATGAGTTAAATTTACCTCCTATTTTTTTAAAATTCTCAATAACTTGATAAAAAGACAGATTCAAAAAAACAAAAGAAATATTAGAGAAAAAAAATATTAGTATATACCTATCATTTGTATTAATATGCTTGTATAAACTACAATACACTTAATATTAAACTATTTATTTGTCTGTAATTTTAAAACCAAATTAATACTAAACAATTTATTTCTCCATAATTAAAAACGATACTAATTAATAATAAGCATGATTTCAATTAGTCTTTTTATTGTAGTGAATCATTGAAGCAATGCTTCATCGACATTTGTAACCCCCCCACTTTCTAAATTTTTTTTTTTGGTTATGTTCTTTTTGTGCTGATATGTAAACATGTTTATTCTTACAATGTTGATATTGTTGAAGAGGGCAAATAAAACTTTTTATACACTTCAACATTTTTGCACCATGTTCTAACTCACGAATAATTTAACATTTTCATGAATTGAGAGACACTTTCTTTTGTTAGCAGACATGTTTCCAAAGGAAGAGTTGGTTTCTAACTGATTTTACTTTAAAATGACAATAAAGTGATCTGCATACAAACAATTATCGTTTCCAAAATTCTTAGAAGTTCTGAAATAAATTTATGGTTTGGTGAATACAAGACAATCTGTAAATAGGGTAATGCGACCATAGAAATTACAAGCAGAATGCCAAAGGGGCTATACAACAAGCATTATTGTATAGCCCCGTCCTCCCTGAAAGAACAAGGATAGGTCATAAACCGGCCCCTAATCCGATGTGGGTGGTCATAAAAGCTAAGTTACCCCTTTCATTTTTGTCTATTCCAAGAATTGGGTTTTTCGACTACTCGAGCAATTAAAGAATGTTTGCATAGTTAAAAAAATTTGTACGGTATATCCGTGTAGTACGCTCGTTATAACAACGAGCGACTGTATGGGAATATGTGTAAATTAAAATCATTATGGATTTTTGCTCATTACAGCCATGATCTCGTTATAACCAAGTTTGACTCTAAAGTTTTCCCTGTTCTTAAAGTTCGACTGCAGTATACTGGCCAAGCACACTGTTCCAGATTTTCAAATTTATAATAAAATAAAATCTTTTTTTATTAAAGTCGGACAAAATTCTTTAGATTAATACAATAATTTCTGAGACCATCTTTAACGTTTAACATCCTGTCTGGGTTTATGCATATGGCCAAATTGGAAAAGTAATGAAATCTTTTTTTTTTTCCTTTTTTTTTTTGTGATATAAAACAGGCTGAACCAATGAAAGTACTACAACTACAAGAAAATGAAAGATCAGTAGACATTTTCAATAGCATTATAAATGAAGACATATTTTTAACACAGCACTTCAGCTCATATCTATATTATAAGATACAAGCTGAACTGCTATATTAGAATGGAAGGAATAGATAGAACTCTCTCTCTCTGCATGGATTATTTACACCAAATCTAAGAACTGTTACACAGAATGAACCTGAATGACATTAAACTTTAAAGAGATGGAGGTGCTTGGTCAGCATAAATGGAAGAATGCATTAATATAATGAACTGATGGGAAAAAAAACACAAGTACCGTATTTCCCCATGTATAAGATGCACCTTAATTTTGTGGGCCGAAATTTGAAAAAAAAAATGTATTACATAAAGTTATTGAACTCAAGTTTTATTCATCATAAAATTCATGCAACTCCTCATCACTGTCAAAACTCCCATCCATTAGCTTGTCCTCATCTGTGTCTGATGACGAATCACTGTCTTCATATATTGCCTCGTCCTCAGTTCCATCTATGGCATTTGAAATGCCACACTTCTTAAATGACTTGACAACGATCTCAATCTTGATATTATCCCAGGATCATTTCATCCAGGTACAAACTTCTCCTATAGTTGGTTTCTTCACTCTTCCTGCTGGTGTCAAATTGTCCCCAGAAGACTTCATCCATTGGTTCCATTCGTCTCTCATGGCAGCTTTGAAGGGTTTGTTAATGCTGACATCAAGTGGTTGGAGCTGGGATGTCAAGCCTCCAGGTATGATGGCAAGTTTTGTTTTTTGCTCTGCAACAATCTTCTTTGTGTTTTTTTGTTATGTGTGCCCTGAACTGATCAAGCACCAACAGGGCAGGTTTGCGTAAGAGCCCATCTGGTCTCCTGCTCCAAACTGTCTCAAACCAGATCTTCTTCCCATCCAACCCTTGTCATGAACGTGGATAATCACTCCTTGAGGAATGTCTTCTTTTGGCATTGTTTGGCGTTTGAAAATCAGCATAGGAGGCAGCTTGGTTCTGTCGGCACAACAAGCTAGAACAACTGTATAATGGCTCTTTCCATGTTGTTGTTGTTGTTGTTATTTGGTTTTTAGGAGCATTAGCAACTAAGGCCATATTGCTCCGGGATATGCGGTGGTCATTCCCTGAATGACCTTTCCGCATCCTCCATATTTGGTGGTGACGGGCTCGAACCCCGGTCTAATCAAGAAGCGTGTGCTACGCACTGCTGCTCCTTCCCACCTGGCTACGGAGGTGCCTGCTCTTTCCATGTCCACTTGTCTTCACAGTTACAGTTTTCACCCCCTTCTTATCAACAGTTCTGTTACTTGGGACATCAAATGGAAGGGGAACTTCGTCCATATTTGCAATCTGTCCCAACTCAAACTGATGTGTCTTCCGACATTGAATGACAAAATGATGAAATTCAAAGACCTTCTGCTCATAGCTTTCAGGCATCTTTTGGGCAAGTCTGGTGCGTGTACACATGCTTAGTCAATTCCATTTACCTGAAGCACCAATTGTGCCCTCCTTTGAAATCAGTAACTTCTTTTTCATCAGCAATTCTTCTTGCCTCATGCTGAACCATTTTTGTGGACACAGGAATTCCAATTGCCCTTTGCTCTTCAATTCCCTCTCAAAATCCGGCCATTTTGCTGACTTGCCTCTCATGGCCTTCTTCTGCCGTGGCGTTTTCAGCACGGTTTCTTCTTCCCATAGCCAGTCTCGGATTGTTTTCTCAGTTGGAGGAGGGCCAAACTTATGTTCAGCAGCACGATTTCCATTCACTTTTGCAAACTGGATCACTTTTAACTTGAATTCAGCACTGTACAAAAATCTTTTCTGAGCCATTTCTGGGCAGAACGTGGCAAAACGTAACCTAATATACCGGTAACAAGTGCGAAACAATGAACGCAAAGACAACAAGTGCGAAAAAGTGGGAAATGCAAGTAAAAAAATCTACAACCACTGTATAAGACGCACCCAGTTTTTAGACCCCAATTTTTTTGAAAAAAGGTGCGTCTTATACATGGGGAAATACGGTATTTGGTAAAAACCCATTTTTACTTTTGTTATTAGAGTTAAGGCTTACTTCAAACTCTGACAGTGCTCAACACACTGCAGAATATCTAATTTTCAGTTCATCAGTAACATATAAACTGTTAAAATAATATTTCTGATGATTCCATTGAAAATATGCAGTCTGCATTTTGTAAGGTCAGTGCTTCCATCTCCTGAAATTACTACTGCTGGGCTATTTGCAGAATAATGTTACTGTAATATTTTCCACACAATCTAAAAATGAAAACAACCAAAGGAATATTAATACTATTTCTAAACAGCAACAGTAAAAGGTTCACTTAAATCTAATGTCAGTATTATGAAAATATTCTTTTTTTTGGCAAAACACATTTTTGTTTATAAAATGAAGTTTTTTAACATATTTATTAGTATGTCAGTATTGCTTAACGGTAAGTGGAAAACATTTTCAGCATCTAAGACAATATATATGACAAGACATGAGGACAATATAAGTGTTACTATAAATTTAGTAAATGTGTTAGCATTAGTGAATAGTATAGGTTTGTTAGGTTTTTTTTCTTTAGGAGCATTAGCAACTAAGGCCATATTGCTCTGGGAATATGCGGTGGTCATTCCCTGACCTTTCCGCATTCTCCGTATTTGGTGGTGATGGGCTCGAACCCCGGTCTAATCAAGAAGCATGTGCTACGCACTGCTGCTCCTTTCCACCTGGCTACGGAGGCGCCAGTGAATAGTATAAAATACTTGGTAGATATACCTAGTTAAATCTATGAAGTAAACGTTAGTAAATTCATGTTAGAGATTGTTATAATAAGGGGGGGTTAAAAGTTATTTGCCATATATAAATTGCAAATGTTTTTGTGAAAGACAATATTGCCAATCTGTGCTGTGACTCTTCTTGTACATTCACAGAAAATTTTAGGTTTGTAACTATCTTCTTCTTTACAGAGGGCATTGAAGTGTGGAAAGTGAATGAAGTGGTGACTGCTGAGAGAATCAAGCACTGTGCAATCATTCAGTACTTTCATTTAAAGGGAATGTTGCCGAAAGAAATTTATGAAGACATGCAACAAAAAGGAAAATCTCGTCTTTCATATGCCATGTTCAAAAATTGGGTTGCAGAATTTAAGCATGGATGAGACAGTGTTGAAGATGCACCTCCCAAGTGGGAGGCCTGTTACCATGTTGACACTTACAAACGTGGATGCCACTCACGACCTGATCATACAAGACTGCAGAACAGTCTTGAAGCACAATGAGACAACATCCAACATCTTCCATGAACGAGTTCACGATATTGTGGTGAATGTTTTAGGAACAAAGATTTCTTCAAGGTGAATCCCTAAAGCACTGAATGTAGATCAGAGCAGGAAAGAGTGAGGTGTTATCATGAGATTGTGCAGCATTCTGAAGGCTAATGAAGCTCAGTTTTGGAGGTGGTATGCCACTATGGATGAAACATGGGTACACCACCCTGACCCTGCAGCAAAAGAACAATTGAAACGGTAGAAATATTTCTCTTCTCCCCTACTAAAATGTTTTGAGTGCAGAAGTTGGCTGTGCAAGTCATGGCACCCATCTTCTGGGATGCAGAAGGTGGTTGATTTCTTGGAACAGGGTGCCACTATCAATGCCGAGTATTATTCTAACCTACTGAGACTTTGCAAAATATTGAGGCTCAAGAAGCATGGGAAATTGGCCAAAGGAGTTGTCTTGCATCAAGACAATGCACCGGTGTGCACAGCATTTGTGACTCGGGCAACACCGCACAACTGTGGGTTTGAGCTATTTTACAGCATCCACCCTACTTAACGAATTTGGCTCCATTAGACTATTTTCTATTTCAAAATCTCATAAAGGATTTGAAAGGGCAGAAATTTGACAGTGACTGCTGTGATGGATGCAGTCAACAACTGGTTTAAAAAACCTTCTGAATTTTATTTGAGCAGGTTATGAAAGCTAGTGAATCATGCCAGAAAGTGTGTTGACTTAAGGGGGGGGGGGAACTACGTTGAAAAATAAATGTGTTTCACAACTTTCTAGCATTCCTTCTATGAGAGGCTAGAAACCTTTCAACCTCTCCTCGTATATAAAAGTAATATACAAAATGTCTATTGTTTCATACTTACAATCTGGGTGATTTTTCATGGATCAACCACCCAGACTGAAATGCAAAGCAATGATAAGGGGGGTTCTATGTTTCCGTAATAATCAATATGCAGTATATGGTGTTACCAAATGCATTAGTCATGCCTAAAGATTTAAGTATAATATTTCAATTTTATAAATTATATGCGTAGTGCATGTTAATTATCAATGACATGACAGAGAACAGATGAAAATACTGAACACAAAATATGAAAATAAAATACGAATACAAATCAATAAATTCATGTTTATATTTTATATCTAAATTTTTTTTAAAATTTATCAGAATTAATATATATATTTTTTGAAAATAAAAGGTGTAAAAAACAGCATTTTTAACTATTCAGTTTTTTATTAAAAATGAAAAGTTATATACAGAAAAGTTAAGAACAGATCAAATATTGGTACTAACAAAGAAGAATTCAGAAAAAGCCAAAACGTTTCAAGAAATTTAAAAGAAATTTGGTTACATGTCAATTGACCTGCCACTGTGTTTGCTTCCAGTTAAAAACTACAAAACTACATAAATTTTTCAGAAATTTCAGAAATTTTGTTATGAATAAAATCTAATATCCTGAACAGTTCAAGAATACACTAAATTACAAGATTGCTAAAAAAATTGGGGGAGGGGGAATAACGAAGAAGCTAACTTACTGCTTTTGTAAGTGTTGTTTTATTTTCAGCGAGATCCTCAAAACTTTTATGCAATGGACTGGAATTATCAACTAATCCATTTTGTATAACTTCAGATACCTCATCAGCCCCATGAGATTCTTCCCCCTTGCTATACACTAGAAGAAAATTTTGATATAAGGTAAAAATCATCCATCATAAAAGTTTATAGAGTATGCTTGAGAATGAAACTGTTTCTTTATCAAAATCTCAACACGATACATCTATATCAGAATGGCCGTGATCACCATCCTTCCACACAAAACAGAAAAAGGCATAGGTTTGCAAAACTCAGAGAAGAGGAATTAAAAAATTTTTATGGGCTTTATTTCACATTGTGGGGGTGGCGTTTTATATATATATTTATTATTATTTTTTTTTGTCTATATTATTACTCTAGTATTTATTATTAATTATATTCTTAAAAATCCCCACTTTGCATCTGACTTGTTATCTCACAGAAGAATTCCGGTTCTGAGGGAGTTCCTATATTAGATCACTCCTCCTTTGGATTTTGCTGTGAGTTCAGAAATGGCTAAACACTATTTGCATTAAGTGAAATACAATCAGTTTATTATACATACTTACAAATAAAAGATAAGACAAATCATTACACATTATTCACTTCATATATAGGTACAGGGCATGGATCACGTTCCTGGTCATTAGGCTCTCCCATCCATCATCTTCTTCTTACTATAGGCCCACTAACATCTCGTACAATCAGTTTAATTCAACTCTTTCTTAATTACAATTGACATTTATTATTTATCTATTTATATCTTTCTTTTTCATACCTATCTAGCACAATCCTACATTCTTCTTCATGGTTGATACAATTCTTCTTCTGGAATTTAATGTCCACTTTACAAACTATTCTATTCTATTCTCTCCCTAACACATTAAAATTACATGTTAATGAAATATACATTGGTTTATTTATTTCTTCATCCTCTCAGGTAAACTCCAGCATTTAGCGACTAATTTCTCTATATCAGTGACATTATATAAGTGACATACAACTGTACCTGCTCTATGGGCTAACCCGTCCAAAATTATTACTTTTCCTCCATTAATTAATCAGTAAATAAATCATAACTGTAAACCATCCTTCATTAAACTATTTCTATGATATTTCCTTATTTATCTATACCTTAACTTAACTCTTAACTGTATGCTTCCCTAAATCTCACTTAATATTTATCTATCTTCCCTGCAGTCCTTTGCAATTACATAGAGGTAAATTCGTTGTTTAACCACTTACTTCTGGGGGTTTGGATCCCACCGCTAATACAATGTTTGGCCTGTGACTTTCTGCTCTGCATCGGGGTCCACCATTGGTTTGGAAATGCTCTTCTCCGATTCCGGACTGCTAACTTCTGCCAGGAACACTATTCGCTTTGCCGATCATATCCTTCTTTGCTGTGCCGGGTCATTCAATAGGAGTTGCTTCCCATTACTTTATTTCTTTCTGTAGGCTACAGGACGGTCCAGTGTTCTTCCATAAGCATTATCTCGCTGACCTCCTAAACATATCTCTCAGTGGACGCTTTCGGACTTCTATGTCCCATCTCGAGAAAGTTCCCTTTTCTGTAACTTATCTATACTTTACTAAAGCTATCAGAACTTAGTCAACTCACCATAACTGGTTCTACTGGTGGATCGCTTCCGGGGACTGTTTCCTGAGCCTACCTCTCCAAAAACACCTTTCTCGCCCTCAAAAAAACTTTATCACTCTTGTTTGCGTGCGCTCTTCCCCTTTTTATTTCCCAAAATTTCGTAACGCCCCTCCTTTCCTCAACCAATCATTTCTATCTGACCATCATCGTCTCCATTCTCATTTGCCTATGACACATGACAGGAAGGCCGAGTTCCTTCCGGTGTAGAAAGAACTTCCGTTTCTAGAGAATTCTCGAATATTCTGGAAATGACCAGAAATTTTGGAGTTCAGAATCCATCCGGAAAACATCTGCGTCCATTTTCTTGATTCGTCTCGCCTTATTATAAAATGACCACACCTGCTCTGTTTGCAGTAAACAAAAACGCTTACACCTGTTACCCCTATTGTAATCTCTAGAGCACTCTCCGTCCCTTTTGCCATGCCATCAATTAACCCCCCACTGTTCCGTCTCGATATCTTCACTTGCTTCTTCAGGCAGGTAGTGGGCGCTGATCATATATCTGTTTCTAATGTTTATCTTCAAGGTATATTTGCTTGTACATTAAATTTAACCTTCTCTTAAATTAATTCCATTAGTGCGAGACCCATTATCTTAAACAATATTTGTGACTTTAAGTGTTTTCTTGTAAGGTCTATAATATCACTCAATCTAGCGTTCTATCATAAATTATATAGACATTTAATTTAATTTGTAAGACTTTGTGTCTTACAACATCATGGCTGAGCTAGTGTCTCAGGATGTGTGGTTTCATTTCCTACCCTGGAAACTTGAGTTTTTCATCCAGCAAACAGCTGAATGAAACCAGAATGAACAAATCAAGTACACAAACTTCATAGACATAATATACTGATACCGCGTGGCCTTAGTTGCCTCAACACCACTCCACATGGTTTTCGCTTTTTGCAAACTAATAGCTATTTTTAAACAAGTATTTTATGCTGATTTCAGAAATGTTATTAACCCCCCACTTAATTTTTTCACAAATTAAGTTGATGTCAAGTTGTATTATTGAATGTATTAAGTTTAGTGTAATAGAAGTTGTAGAAGTTGTGTAATCCTCAAGCAAAGTCAAGATATTACAGAATTGGTAAAAAATGTGCATTTTGCTTATTTTGGAGTGAAATTCTGTGACCAAGATAAACGATGGGCTCCACATAAAGTTTGCCAAACCTGTGTTGGAACATTGAGATTGTGAGAAAATGGTGAAAAGAAGGCCATATCATTTGAAATTCCTATGATTTGGCAGAAGCCTACATACCACTGTGATGACTGTTACTTTTGCTTAGGTATGTAGAGGGATATAATGCAAAGAGTTCTTACTCTTTGCATTGTGTATCCCAATATTCCATCTGCAATTAGACTAGTTCTACATGGAGATAACTTACCAATTCCATGCCCTCCACCTATATTTGAGAATGTAGCAACAGAGAGTGTTCAAAGTGAAGCTTCTGAAGATGAAACTGAAGTCTACATGCCTGGAAACATTGAATTCACCCTCAGCTGTTTTTGCAGCATGATCTGGTAAGAGATTTAAATTTACCAATCTGCTGAACTTCTTGGTTCTTGACTTAAGTCAAAAATCTTCCAGCACATGGAACGATTTTCTCATAGTACAGACACAGAAAACGAGAACTAGTCCCATCCTTTTCTGAGGACGATTCTATGTTTTTTTGCAGTAATATAAATGACTTAATGAACTAAGTTCAGCAGATTCCTTTGGCAAATTTAAATCTCTTACCAGATCAAGCTGTAAAAATTTCCACTGTGGAGCATTGTGCAATGCTCCACAATGGAAATAAATATGGTTCAATTCCAGTAGCTCACTCTGTGCATTTGAAAGAAACATATGAGAACTTGAAGTTGTCAAATATTAAGTAAGAAGAACGTGGTTGGTTGGGTGGTCTGTGCTGACTTTAATGTGATAATTTAATCTTCTTTAATGTGATAGGCATGTTACTCAGATAGCAATCTGGCTACACAAAAATGCCTTGCTTTTTGTGCGAGTGTGAGAGTCAGGCAAGGAGTAAGCATTGAGATATCAAGGTCTCGCCAAAGAGGGGTAGTTTGTTGCCTGGATCAAAGAACATAGTTCATAAACCACTGGTAGACCACAAAACTGTTCTCCTCCCACCCTTGCACATCAAATAGGGTTTGATGAAACAGTTTGTGAAAGCTCAGGAAGATCCCAGATTCAACTACATTTGTACTAAGGTAGATTCCCATCAGCCACCCAAAAGCTAAAACAAGGTATTTTTGTTGGAACTCAAATTTGCAAACTGATGAAGGACCAAGATTTTGATCGAACTAGGAATAAAAGAGAAAAACAGACATTCATTAGCCTAAGATAGGTTGTTGAGAACTTTTTAGTGAACAACAAGGATCCAGACTACAAGGATATAGTTGAAAATATGTTGGCAAAGTTCAAGAAGTTGGGCTGTAACATGAGTATCAAGGTACATTTTTTACACTCCCACATCGGCTACTTCCTAGAAAATCTAGGAAGTGTTAGTGACGAACAGGGTGAGAGGTTTAACCAAGGCATTAAAGACATTGAGAGGAGGTGGAACATCAACATGGGGGCTAACTGCTGCTGGATGCTGAAAAGGGACTGTAAAGTAGGATCTGTAAGAAAATTTGACCAATCATAGCTGATAAATTTTTAAAATGAGAGGTAAGTGTTATATATATATCTATATATATTTTTTTCAGTATCGAGTATTATCTCCGAGTTTTAAGTTGTATTAATTAATAATGATACTTTCGTAAAATTTAAGTTGTTATATGTATTTAGTTAAAAAGTACAATTTAATTGACAATGAAGTTTAACAAGATTAATAAATTTTACTGATTAATTGATAAAATTATATATTATACTAAGCTAACACTATCTAGTATGGGATATAACATATTGTATAACAATGGCGGCAAGTTACAAACAGTAAGTTTACAGGCACTTAAGTATTAATTAACTTCCAAAATCTCGCTGTCTCAATTCAGAATAACCAAGGATCTTAACTAGGTCTATAAGCTACTTATAGAAAATAATTTAATATAACAATTTGTCAATAAAGCAGCTAAATATAGCTAAAAACTTTTTGTTTGCTGGAGCTGCAAAATTTGTAAAACACAAGGATTGGATGCCCTTACCGATATAGTAAGTAATAACCTACAAAATCTCTATCTAAGCTAAAATGCCAATTTAAGTTAATGAAACAGAAAAAACTTCTCTGTTTTCCGGCGCCGTAAAAACTTCACCTGCACAAGGCTACTCTCCTTTAAAACAATACTTCAAGGCTATGCTCCTTGAAATCATTGAAAACAATACACAAATCCAAAATATAAATAAAAATTTATTCAAAACTATCAACTTACCTAAATCCAGTTTTACTTTTTTTACTGCAACCTGGTCTGAAGAGGAATCACCACTGTCATGCTTCTTTTTAGTTCCACTTTTCCTATTTGATTTTAGAAGAGCATCAAAGTCTGTGTTTCCTTGAAGTTCTTTAGGATCAGCATCATCTGGTAGACTGTCAACTTCATTTGAAGAAACTGACTCTTTATCTTCTTCTAAAGAAATTTCAATAACGTTTGGAGAAGATTGTGCTTTACTTTTATTTGTAGAAGTCACACTGCTTACTTTCAAGATGGGTGTTTCATTGGTACCTTCTTCTGACTGATCTTGTGGACTACTGAGGCTGTCATCTTTGCAAATTTTATCTCTTGATTCATCTAAAATAAGAATGGACAAGAAATTAACAACGCAGCTTTTAATTTTACTTGCATTGTTGTCAACAAGGAATATTTGTCGATTCACTCTTCATTTAAAATTTTCTGCTATTATTAATTAACTGACATGTATTCATAAAGCTGATCTGTACTGTACTAGACTTTAAAAAGAGTAGGTTTGTGATGAAGCTGCTCTTGGTATTTCTGTGTGTATGTGTATTGGAGAGAGAGAAAAAATGCCCTACACTAAGCCCACTTATGTGTTAAAATAAGTTTAGGTTACCCTCTCAATTTGCATGGGTTATTTCACTGACAAGATCTTAGATGAGTTATCTGCATTTGGGAAATTCATTATACAGTGACAGAAAGGGGGGGGGGTGTTATGTTAGTTTCTGGTCATCCAAAGTTTCCACCTTTGTCCTTGTACTTACATAGGCCTTCTGGCCTATGTAAGTACAAGGAATGTTTAAAATATAAAAGTTGACCAAATCACTATACTAAATCTTAGATTTACAAGATTTTATAAAATCCTTGCAAAACTCTAGAAGTGAGGTCTGCTAATCTGTTTATTAATTTTTTAGAAGGCCTGAAAGTCATTCCAGGCCTTTTTTATTCCATTAACTACATTCTCTTTTAATTGGCGTGAAACAATCTCAGAAATTATTCAAGAAATTTTACAAACCATTCTGCTACTTTTTTCCCCCTTAAAAAAAAAAAGCTTCATAAATCACAGCACTTTTTTTTTTACCACACCTCTGTACCAGTATACCAACTTAGTTACTTCACAGTTCAGAAAGATGCGGATTCAAATTTCAGTTCATTCTATGGTTTCTTGACAATCATGATTTTCAAAAGCTCATAGAAGATAGCACTTATCCATTAAGTCAGATATGCTATTCACTAAAGATTAACCAAAAATCACAGTTGTCAAAAAAACCACAGGAGCTGGAAACCACAACTGGGAAGGGCAACCTGTACATTATCTTACATGGACTTCGTATCACTGTCACAGTCATTTTCAGTGGAATTTTCTTGATGAATCACACATTTCTGAAATCATTATTTCATTTTTATCTTATCATGTATACCTCTTTAAAATATTGGACTACAAATAATACCAAAATGTTGATTTATTAACTTACGATTAACAGTTACACTCTAATGATCAGTTTATTTCATTTAATAAGAAAGGCAAAATATATTTCTGAATTTCTTAAAATATTAAAAGCTATTTATATTCCTTAAATATGTATCCCCAGGCACCACAGGAATACAAACTTTTATCCCTGATTTGTTTAGGTATATAAATTGATATACCTGACAAGCCTGAAATGTCAGTGGAAAATATATTTTTAAAAATGTTGCTGCTTTTTTTTTTTTTTTTGTTAGTTGTTGTTTTGGTGTTTATTGGCGCATTGACAACGGAGATCATAGTGTACCAGTTCATTTGTTATACAATGTATTTATATAAATCTTGTTCGAATGTAAAAGGTTAACTGTTTCTGTAGTTGTTGTTATTTGGTTTTTAGGAGCATTAGCAACTAAGGCCATATTGCTCCGGGAATATGCGGTGGTCTTTCCCTGACCTTTCCGCATCCTCCGTATTTGGTGGTGACGGGCTCAAACCCTGGTCTAATCAAGAAGCGTGTGCTACGCACTGCTGCTGCTGCTGCTCTTTCCCACCTGGCTACGGAGGCGCCCCTAGTGTTTCTGTAGTATTATATTATTATTTACAGCAGATGGTATATGTTGATTGTTTGTATGAATCTAAAAATATCTGACACTTGTTCCTTGTCACCTAAAGATCTTTAAGGGCGATGTTTTGGTTTCCTTTATATAATGATGAAAAAATTCGGTGTTGATCATTTTCATATGTTGGGCATTCTATAAGTATATGTTTAACTGTTTGGAGAGTATTGCATACTTGGCATCTTGGGGGTTCTTCTGCACGTAATAGATAACCATTTGTGAAATGCGTATGGCCTATCCGCAATCTGGTCAGAACAACTTCTCTCCTTGATTTCCTTATGCTTGTTTTCCAGTGCTCAACTTTTGGTTTTATTTCATATAATTTATTCCATGTTTGTTTTTGCCAGAGTTCTTGCCATTGGGTTAGACAGCGATTTTTAATGACTGGTTTGTAGTCCTTATGTGGAACTGCGAAATATTGTTCTTGAAGGTTAGTGGTTGATTTTGCAATTCTATCCGCTTCTTCATTTCCTTTTATTCCTTTGTGTCCTGGTATCCAGCAGAAGGGGCTTAGAGGGGAACAGGTATCCTGTGTGTTATCAGACACTCAGCCTAAAACACTGATGGATCCAATATCTCTCTATTACAGAAGATTTAGGAGAAGTCCGGTTGGCCTGCCTCCCTAAAATCCACTCATGCACACCTTCTCGATGGTAAGCTCTGTTACGTCACTTAGGTGGCAACGAACGTGTAGAGTGGTTCTCTTCAAGCTGCCTGGTCAGCGTGAAGAGGAAAAGACCAAACCCTCCAGCAATGAGAGCACAACAATACAAATGGCCCTCAGTCCCCAGCAGCTTTCACTCTCCCTCTTACGGCAGCGAGAGGATCAGAGAGGAAGCAGAGGGTGCTAAGAATCTCTGGGTACGACCAGGCTGCCATGCACGGAAATTGAACTTGGCCTGTTATAACGTACGATCACTCATCGGTGAAGACAGGATATTAGAGCTGGAAAAGGAATTAGAAAATGTGAATTGGAATATCATCGGTTTGGCTGAAACAAGAAGAAGAAATGAATCACTTATAAGTTTATCAAGTGGAAATCTGCTGTACACCAATGGAAACAGTGAAAGGAGTGAAGGTGGAGTTGGGTTTCTGGTCCATAAAGATTTTAAAAACAACATTTTGGAATTCAAAAGTACATCACCAAGGGTGTCAAGACTAATACTCAAGATTTCTAAGAGGTACAAGCTAAAGATTATAATGATTTATGCACCAACATCGAGCCATGATGATGAAGAGGTTGAAGAAATGTACACTGAAATTGAGAGTCTTCTAGATGAGCAGAAAACCCACTACACTATTATTATGGGGGACTTCAATGCTAAGGTTGGAAAAAGGCAAAACAGCGCAGAAAGAGGAACTATAGGAAATTTTGGAATTGGTGAAAGAAATAAAAGAGGTGAAAGACTTGTGGAATTTGCAGAATCTCAAGGAATGTCAGTAATGAACACTTTTTTCAAGAAAAGGGTGAACAGAAAGTGGACATGGAAGAGTCCAAACGGATTAACAACTAATGAAATCGACTTCATCCTCACTAACAGAAGATATATTGTGAATGATGTTACCGTCCTGAATAAGGTAAATGTTGGAAGTGATCACAGAATGGTAAGATGTACACTTGATATAGATGTAGGAAAGGAAAGGAAAAAACTGACTCGAGTAAATAATACAAAGGTCTTTGAAATAACAGAGGAGGAGAAAAAGCAGTATGTACTGGAACTTAAGAACAAGTTTGAGCTTCTGCAGACTGCTCAGGACCAAGATATCGACGAGGAATATTACAACTTTCTGAAAGTGATAAAGCCCAAGAAACCTATAGGGAAACAGAAATCCAAAGAAGAAAAAATTAGTCAAGAAACACTTGTCATGATGAACCAAAGACGACAAATGAAGAGCAAGAAAAACACTGACAGGGAGAAAATTGAGTATACTGAGTTATGCAAAGCCATTAGAAAGAGACTCAGAGAGGGCATAAGAAGATTTAACACAAGAAAAGTAGAACAAGCATTAAGGGAAAACAAAAGGATTTAAATCAGCAGCCATGAGCAGTAATACAGAAAGACAAATGATACTGAAACTGAAGAATAGTGATGGTGTAATTATAAACAGCAGAGAAGGCATAATTCAAATAGCAGAAGACTACTATAGGGAATTATACAAGCAGCGAGGGAATGATACCAGCAGTGGGGAAGATGGATTGCAAAGTAGCAACACATACGACATACCCGATATTCTTCCTGATGAGGTGGAACATGCATTGAAGAAAATGAAAAATCGGAAAGCCCCGGGGGAAGATGAAGTTACTGTAGAGTTGTTAAAATTGGGAGGAAGAGACATAACACAAAAACTGGCAAGACTCTTCACAAAGTGCATTAGAAAAGGTGTGATGCCTAAGCAGTGGAATAATGCAATCATAGTTTTGCTGCATAAGAAAGGAGATAAATCAGAAATTGGAAATTATAGACCAATTAGCTTGTTATCCCATATCTACAAGTTGTTCACAAGGGTCATTACTAACAGATTAGAAAGAATACTTGATGAGAATCAACCGAAAGAGCAAGCTGGCTTTAGGACAGGATTCTCAACTATGGATCACCTTCACGTAATATCACAGCTAATGGAGAAAGCAAATGAATATAAAACACCATTATGCCTGGCATTTGTGGATTATGAAAAGGCATTTGACTCCATACAGCATAAGGCAATGTTTCGGGCACTGGAAAGACAAGGCATAGATACTCCATATATTATGATTTTGAAGAAAATATATGAGAGTGCTACATCCTTTATTAGACTAGACAAAGACAGTAGGAAATTTAAAATCGAGAAAGGAGTTCGACAAGGAGACACAATATCTCCGAAGCTGTTTACTGCTGCCCTTGAGGAAGCTTTCAGAAGATTAGACTGGTCGCAGAAAGGAGTCAATGTGAACGGAGAGTACCTAAACCATTTACGATTTGCAGATGACATTGTGGTCATAAGCCACGATCCCAAAGAATTAGAGGAAAATCTTAATCAGTTATGCACAGTTAGTAAGGATTTTGGACTAAAGATGAATATGGCTAAAACAAAAGTAATGATGAACAAGTATGCCACGGAAAGGGAAATAATGATTGAAGGAGCAGTAATTGAAAAGGTGGAGTCATATACTTATCTGGGACAAGTTATTAGCTGTAATAATGATAAATGGCTGGAAGTCAAGAGAAGAATAAATTTTGGATGGATAGCATTCAGGAAATATAGTCACATACTGAAGAGCAATATCCCAGTTTGTCTGAAACGTAAAATAATGAATCAATGTATACTCCCCACCATGACTTATGGAAGTGAAACTTGGGCACTCACCAAAAGAATGGAAGAGAAGCTAAGAACTACACAGCGAAGAATGGAACGAATTATATTGGGAATCAGACTGTTAGATAAGAAGAAAAACACATGGATTAGGCAGCAAACTCAAGTAAAGGACATTCTTATCAAAACTAAAGAACTAAAATGGTCTTGGGCAGGACACATAGCTCGCAGACATGATGACAGATGGACTAAGAAAATAACAGAATGGTACCCAAGAGGAGCTAGAAGAAAACCTGGAAGACAAAGGCGGAGATGGATAGATGAAATTCATGAGTTTTTGAGTAGTAAATGGATGGCCAGTGCTCAAAACAGAAGGAACTGGAAAGTTGCTGGAGAGGCCTTCATCCTGCAGTGGATTGAAAATGGCTGATGATGATGATGATCCAGCAGAAAAGTATCTCTTGTTTTTTATTTGTGAAGCCTGTTAGTATCTGTTTAATTTGCCAGAGTACTGGATGGGTTATATTGCTTGTGTTTTGTATGGCTTGGATTACACTTAATGAATCACAGTATATTACTGTTCTCAAGTGATAGGTGGTTCTGAAATGCTCCAGGGCTATCTGAACTGCTACTAATTCTGCAGTGTAGACACTGCATTCTTTTGGGAGTTGGCGTGACAATGTAACATCTGGGAATACTGCTGATGCTCCTACATGGCTCTCTGATTTTGATCCGTCTGTATATATTGGTATGTGATTGGGATATTGCATTCTATGCATTGCATGCAGTTGTTGAAAGTTGCTGTCTGATAAAGTATTTTTATTCAAGTTTGTGTGAGGAGTTCATAAGCTGTGGTATGGTTTATCCATGGTGGATCTATATGTCCTTCTTGGTTTGCAACGTTATCTATTTTGAGATCATGTGTTATCAGTAGCTCCTGTAGTCTGATGCCTAGAGGCTGGTTTGCTCTTTTGCGGTTCCTATATATGTTTTCCCATTTTGGCGAGAATAAAGTTGTCCAAGTCGAATGTTCTCTTATGGGTCTTATCCTGTAAGCATACAGCAGTGACAACTGTTGTCTCCTCAGGGACAGTGGTGATTCATTAGCCTCTGTATAGAGACTGTATATAGGGGATGTGCGGAAAGCTCCTGTTGCTATTTGCATTGCACTATGGTGAATCGGATCTAGCCATTTGAGGGCGCTCTTTCTTGCTGATGCATAAACCGGTGCTCCATAATCTATTTTTGACCTTACTAGTGCTTTATACAAGTTGAGCAGGGTATAACGGTCTGCCCCCAAGGTGTTGTTGTTAAGACTTTAAGAATATTAAGTTGTTTCATACATTTTATTCGTAGTTCTTTTATATGTTCTACAAAGGTCAACTTGTTGTCTAGAATAAGTCCAGAAATTTTACATTTTGTTTAACTGGTATTGTGTTACCTTGCAATATTAGTTCAGGTTCAGGGTGTAAATTTCATTTTTTACAGAAATGTACGCAGACTGTTTTTTGTTTTGATATTCTAAACCCGTATTTCTGGGCCCAATGTTATTATTATTTGGTTTTTAGAAGCATTAGCAACTAAGGCCATATTGCTCCAGGATATGCGGTGGTTTCCCTGACCTTTCCGCATCCTCTGTATTTGGTGGTGACAGGCTCGAACCCCGGTCTAATCAAGAAGCGTGTGCTACGCACTGCTGCTCCTTCCCACCTGGCTACGGAGACGCCTTGGGCCCAATGACTGACGTTAATTGCACATTGTAGTTGTCTTTCTATTGTTCCCATGTTCTGTGCTTGATATAAAATACTGAAGTCATCTACATATAGTGCATATGACATTGTGGGTGGTAGTTCTTTTGTGATGCTATTTACTTTTATGTATGGCACTCAGGACAGACCCTTAGGGAACTCCTTCTTCTTGTTTATATGATTTTGACATTGTGTTTTGTACTCTAACTTGAAATGTTCTATTTTTCATGAAATTTTGAATGAATAGTGGTAAATGTCCTCTGCGTCCTGCATCGCGAATGTCTTGTAATATACAGTGTCTCTATGCTGTGTCATAGGCCTTTTCTATATCAAAAAAATACAGTAACCATATACTTTGAGGTTATAAATGCATCTCTTATATCTGCTTCTATTCGTACAAGGTGATCTAATGGGGATCGATTGGGTCTAAACCCACACTGCATATTGGTGAACCAGTTAGTTGTTTCAAAAAACCAGACTAATCTTTTGTTGATTATCTTCTCTAGCACTTTGCTTAAGCAGCTTGTGAGGGCTATCGGACAATAGTTGTTTGGGTCCTTCTGATCTATATTGGGTTTTTGGAAAGCTAATAACTATTGCATGATGCCACGCTTCAGGATATTGGTTTTCTAGAAATATGCGGTTGTACAGTAGAAGGAGTTGTTGGAGCATCAGCTTCTGTGGCCATAATGCACCTCCCAAAGTTTTTGCATTTTGCTCTGATCCAAGCCCGAAGCAGGATTAAAACCTGCGACCTTTGGGTTGCCAGGCAGGCACTTTATCCACCCGGCTAGCCCGGTCGGCATGTTGCTGCTAATTTGATAGTAAATTGTTTGTTGTTAAACTGAATGCTTTATATATCTACTCTCAGAGTTTATGGCTAACTTAGTATCTCATTTGACTTAGTATTAGTAATGTCAAAAGATGCAAGGAAGTGGGCTTTTTCAGCATCAGCCAAAAAAAAAAAATAAAACAATAAAAATAAAATAAAATAGAATATTCATACTATTACCATTCCCCCAAGGTAACCATCCAATTTTGTTTTGAATTTGACCAGGCCCATTGCCTTAGCCACATAGGGAGGTATTTTATTCTGATTTAACAACCTGCTGCCCATTGGTGAACTTCATGAGATCCAATCTTTTGTTATTCTCTGAAATTTTATATCTATGTCCCTGATTGTTGCCTTGATTGTGAGGAAGAACAGATCTTCCTCATTCATTTTACTTAACCCCTTCAGCATCTTATACACCTCAATCATACTTCTCCTTAGATGTATAGTTGTCAAACTTTACAGTCCACGTGTTCTAAGCCATTCTTTATATGTGCGTTGATTTTCTCTCATCACTAATCTGGTTATCTTCTTTGCCTTAGCCACATAGGGAGGTATTTTATTCTGATTTAACAACCTGCTGCCCATTGGTGAACTTCATGAGATCCAATCTTTTGTTATTCTCTGAAATTTTATATCTATGTCCCTGATTGTTGCCTTGATTGTGAGGAAGAACAGATCTTCCTCATTCATTTTACTTAACCCCTTCAGCATCTTATACACCTCAATCATACTTCTCCTTAGATGTATAGTTGTCAAACTTTACAGTCCACGTGTTCTAAGCCATTCTTTATATGTGCGTTGATTTTCTCTCATCACTAATCTGGTTATCTTCTTTGGATCATCACCAGAAGTTCTGTCTTTTTAGGCGTGGTCTCCACACCTGTATATGAAATTCCAAATGCAGTCTAACTATCATCTTGTATAGAGAGGTAATGACTTTCTTGCTACCAGCAAAGAACCTATTAGATCATGGACAGGACAACATGTGCCTTTCTAGCCACCTGTTTACACTGCATGAAAAATTTCATGTCAGATTGAATTGCAACACCTGTCATTTTTGTCTCGAACCATTTTTATCTCCCACCCCCAGCTTTTTGCATAATTCCAGGATTTCTGTTTCCAAAACGTTTCCCATATCCTTACATTTATAAGCATAAAACTTTAATTGCCATTTTTTTCGGACCACCATATATGCAACTCGGTCCAAATATTTTTGAAGCAACATGCCCTTAGCTTGAATTGTTACCCATCTTTCCCGCCTTCAAATCATCAGCAACACTGACAGCTACCCCTGGACACCCTTATCAGTACCATTTATGAAAATTAAAAATAGGAGAAGACCCAACACAAAGTCCTGAGGGAACCCAACCTGAAGACTGACCGGTTATGACAAACCTGTTTTCTATCTTTTAGTCAGCCCGTGACCCAGAGTAGGATCTCATCGAGCTGCAACTCCATCTTCCTCCAGATTATACAGCAGCCTTTCAGAAGAGGCAGTATAAAAAACTTTATTAAACTCTAGATATATAATGTCAAATTGTTAACTGCATCCAACTGTTTAATGACTACACCATAGTAATTTATCAGACTGATCAGGAATGATCTCTCCTTAATGAACCCATACTGGGATCTATTCAAGATAAAATTATTGTTAAGAGAGTCTGGAATCACATCCTTAATAACATGATCTTCTCTAAAGCAGAAGTTTGATAACTATAGAACAGTCAACCTCACTGGTCTATAGTTTATCAAACTCCTTTTTAGCATTGCCTTTGTGAATTGGAGAGACATTAGTACTTCTCCAGTCCAAGGATCTTCCTGAAGCTAATGATGTTCTTATTAACATTCCCAATGGTTTGATACACTTGCTTTTGCCTCTTTCTTCATAAATGAATATATACCATCCTCTCCTGGAGCAATGGCCTGCATTAACCTTAGTAGGTTTTCTAACAAATGTTTCTCTGAGATCATTAGTTTTCCAACAAATGTTTCTCTACATTACATCAAAATTTCTTACATTTCCTAGAGATTTCAGCTTACTTTATATTTATTTATTTATTAACAAACTTCTCACCACAGGACATGCAGACCCAAGATAATGGCGAGAAAGCTGAGCATTACAGAGAATCAACACAAACCAGTCATTTGTATATTAAAATATATACAAAAGTAGGATTAACAAAACAGAGTTAAAAGCAATTTCTTATAGATATATGGGTTAAGTGTATAATCAAAGTTGTGATTATTTAATATCTTAAGAAAATGGAACAGAGGACTACCAAGTAAATGTTGTGTAAAAGGGATAGGCAGTGAGAAAATTATTTTATAACAAGAATTCAAGTAGGGTATAGTTAAAGGCATTTGTTTGAAAAGAGATTGAGAATCAATAATAAGAGTTTATGATATTGAAAACAAAAAGAAGCTCATGGAGTTGTCATCTGAATTAATAAGGGACGATTTTCACATGATAGTAAAAAGTTTCATAGTTTTGACAATGAAAGGCAAGGCAATATCAAAAGCATAAGAATTTAATGAATAAGAATTTGATTTGAATTCATTAAAGTCTGTGAAAAAGATATTCATTGTGGAGACCAAACATCACAATAATCAATTATAGGAATTATAACTTTGCCACTCTTAAAAATCAAGGAAGAATGCTTAATTAAGCTGAGAAGTTTGTAATTCTGAGGTATTACATGATCGATATGGCAAGACAGATGTGGATAAGATTGGAATGAGACACCTTGAATGTGTTAGTACTTGCAAAAACAGAATTTCCAATAATAATCAGTAAAGACTGAGGATCAAAGTGTACAATTTCAGTGAAAGCAACTAAGCTACATTTCAATGGATTTAAAAACAAGTTTTTTTGTTTAACTATCAGCTGAAGAATAAATAATTCTGTAAAGTTTAACATCTATATAAAGTTACCATTCAACATTAACAGGCTGAAACAGAGTGGACAGATCATTAATGTGAGCAACAAAGGAAATTGAATCAAAGGTGATCCTTGAGGAACACCTTGCAAAACAATAAATGGGTATAACCCCCATGCACAAGCACACTGTGGGTGACCACCCAGGTATGAACAAACGTAAGCAGGGGTCAAGGTGTGGCACCCACACCACATGGAGGAATGCCACCCCTCTGTGTTACCAGGCAATACTAGGTGGTAGGTGACTCTCATCAACCGGTGCAATATCACCACTTTGCTTAGTGGAGACTTGAAGTGGTGGAACCCATGTTTAGTCTCCAGAGCTAAGTTCCGGGCAACACTTCCCCATCCCTTCCATCATGCAGTATGACTGATGACTTTTGAAGTTATGATAGACATCATGGCAAGATTCAATCTTCCTTACATTTCGAGGGTACAGCTCTAAAACGGTGTCTGCAGGCCTGCTGCTAGTTAGTACACTGGACTGAACGTATTGGTAACTCTTTAGAAGGCATCCGGATTAGTTAGTGTATAATCTTGCTAGCAATACTCTGACAGATAGTTATTTGTTATTTGGTTTTTTTTAGGAGCATTGGCAACTAAGGCCATATTGCTCCAGGGATATGCGATAGTCATTCCCTGACCTTTCCGCATCCTCTGTATCTGGTGGTCACGGGGTGTACGATTCCTTTCGCCTCAAAGGTGGTACTTGTGCATATGTCTGTTCTGATATTCCCTGTCAGAGACTTGGAAATTTGGAATCTACTCTCTTTGATCTTCTCTGGCTTAAAATCTCTCTACCTCATTGTGTAAAATTCCTCTGTTGTCTCTACCGTTCTCCCAGCTCCACTAATCACTTGGAGCTTTTTGACTTCCTCTCTTTGCAACTTGACTTTCTCCAGTCCAACTTTTCTAACAGTGAGGTAATTTTCCTTGGTGATTTTAATGTTCACAACTCCAGCTGGCTTCCGTTTTCTAGTCACACCGACCCAGCAGGTCGAGATGCTGAGGCTTTTGTAATTACTAATGACCTTGCACAGACTGTTCATTTACCTACAAGAATACCGGACAATCCTAATCATACAGCCAACACGCTTGATCTTTTTCTCACAAACAACCCTTCTAAGTACACGGTCGAAGTGAAAGGTCCTATAGGCACTTCAGTTCACAACTTAGTGATCGTCTCTTCTCCAATGGAGCCTTTATCTCGTGGCTATACCCAACCTCGTGTTGTTTGGCATTACAAGAATGCAAAATGGGATGACCTGCGAAATTTCTTTTCTTCTTTTCCTTGGTCGGATTACTGTTTCAAAACTTCTGATGTCAACGTTTGCTCAGATCGTGTCAGTGAAATTACTCTTGCAGGCATGGAATCCTTTATCCCACACTCCACTTAAAATCTCGTCCTTTATCTAAACCTTGGTTTTCCAATAAATGTGCTAAGGCTGTTCAAGAGAAGAATGTTGCATATCGTAATTTGCTTGTTTCTAATTCTTCAGTTTCATTTTCTGCCTACACCAAAGCTCGCAACAATTGTAAAGCAGTTATTAATCAGTCCAAACTAGAGTTTGAACAGGCTAAGAGCAGAAAACTTGCTTCTTGCCCTAATGGTAGCCGAGCATTCTGGTTTCTTGCCAAAGCTATTGGCCGCAACTTTTGCCCATCTCTGCTCCCACCTCTGTCCAAACCAGATGGTTCTGTTGTCACTTCAGCCAAGGATTAAGCTGACCTGCTAGCATCCCATTTTTCTTCCAACTCATATATTAATGATCTTGGTAAAACACCTCCCACCATTCCCAACACGCTCCATTCAATGCCTCCTGTGGTCTTCCGTCAAAAGGATGTCAGAAGGATTTTGACGAATCTTGATGCTAAGAAAGCTCCAGGTCCCGATGGTATTTCTCCACTTGTTCTCAAAACCTGTGCTCCTGAACTTACTCCATTCTTTGCCGCCTTTTTTCACTTTCTTATTCCAAAGGTGTTTTTCCTTCTGCTTGGAAATTTGCCCATATCCAGCTAGTTCCTAAAAAGGGTGACAAATCCCTCCCATCCAATTATCGTCCCATTACAATTACTTCTATTCTTTCTAAAGTAATGGAGAAATCAATTAACAGCCAACTCTTAAACTACCTAGAAACCTTCCGTCTGATCAACAATCGCCAGTATGGATTCCATCAGTGTCGATCCAGGTGATGTTCTGGCTTATGTTACCCATTTATGGACTAATTCAATGGAAAGGTTCGGTGAAACACAACTCTTGACATCTCAAAGGCTTTCGATCGTGTTTGGCATAAAGGTCTTCTAAACAAGCTTCCATCTTATGGTTTGCCAACTGTTTTTAGTGATTGGTTATCCAGTTTTCTCTCTGATCGCTCACTGAGGGTGATGGTAGATGGCTCTCTGTCTTCTAACTTCTCCACTAATGCCGATGTCCCCCAAGGTTCAGTTTTTTCCCCACACTCTTTTCCTCCTGTATATTAATGACCTTCTTCCATTGACTGGAAATCCTATCCATAGTTTTGCTGATGATAGCACATTGCATTCCACTTTCCATTTTGAGAAACCTTGTCCTGCTCAATCAGCTTCAACTTCTCGAAACTCTGCTACCAATTCCTTAAATGCCGATCTTCAGGTAATTCTCCAGTGGGGCAAAGACAACTTATTTGATTTCAACCCTTCTAAAACTCAGACTTGTCTTATATCTCGCAAAAATAATTCTTCTGCTCCTATGCTTATCTTTAGTGACACTCCAATTTCTAGGCAAAATGATATATCTCTTTTTGGAATTACTCTGACTTCTAATCTCTCTTGGCACAAGCATATTACAAATATTGCTTCCTCTGCATCTAAAAAACTTGGTTTTCTCTTTCGCTCTCTGGGTATTTTTCTTCCAAACAGCTGCTCACTCTGTATAAATCGCAAATCCGCCCTGGCATGGAATATTGTTCTCACAACTGGGGTGGTACCACCAAAACCTCTCTCAGGCTTCTTGATTCCATTCAGAAGAGGGCAGTTAGGTTAATTAATGATTCATCTCTAACAGAGTCTCTCAACTCGCTGTCTCATAGACATACTGTTTCTGCTGCATTCCTCTTCTACAGATACTTCCATAGGCACTATTCTTCTGAATTGGCTTCTATAATTCCCGCTCCCTCTCTTTCAAAACAGTCCGAACACGTGCTGCCACCAGCCAACATCCATTTACTGTCCAACTTTTCATCTTCCTCATTTATTCATTCAACTGCGGTTTTCTGGAACAACCTTCCTTCATACGTATTTCTCGAAATTTACAGTCTACAGAAGTTCAAGTCCAACGTCAACAAATATCTTCTTTCACTTTCTCAACCTCCAACCCAAGCACGGTACTAAGTACTATAGGTTCTAATACCTCTCGTGTTTGGGGTTTACATAAAAAAAAAAAAAAAAAAAAAAAGAATCAGCCAAAAAACCCCCCCTTACTTCACTCATCCACTTGCTCCAAATGTTTGCCACGTTCTGCCTCAAATCTATTTAAGCTATCAACTTCTACAACGACAGATGGAAGTTTGTTCCAGCAATCAACCACCCGCTGGCTAAAGGCAAACTTCCGCACATATATCCTACAACTGTCTCTCCTCAATCTGAATTTATACCCTCTCAGGTGATTATTCTGAGCAAGAGGAAGAATCCCATCAGCATTGGGCATGCTCGAACCATTCAAGGCTTTATACACCTCAATCAGATCACCTCGCAGGTGCCTAGTCTCCATACACTGTAATTTGCAAAACTTAAGCCCTTCTTTGTAAGAGCAATCCTTTGTTCAAATCACTAATCTAGTTGCCCTTCTCTGTACTTGTTCCAACAGCTCTACATCCTTCTTAAAATGAGGCCTCCAGTCCTGTATACAGTACTCAAGGTGTGGCCTGCCCATTGCCTTATACGAGGGGATAATCAACTCCTTATCCCTGCTAGAAAAATTCCTGTATATGATTGACAAGACACCATGAGCTACTATAGCAGACTATCTGCACTGCTCAGAAAAATTCATATCTGCCTGCACAATTACCCCCATGTCCTTTTCATTCTCTACCACTATCAGTGTAGTACCACAGAGTTGATACGTTACTGTGGGGTTACTGCTTCCCATATGTAGTACTTTACATTTGTCAATGTTAAACTTCATTTGCCACCTCTCAGCCCATCTGCTCAACTTTTCTAGATCCTGTTGCAGCAGCATACTGTCATTAGTGTCATTAACAACCCTGCCAACCTTCGTATTGTCTGCAAACTTGGACATTAAGCCAGATATACCATCATCAATATCATTTATAAATTCAGAAAACAACAATGGACCCAACACTGAATCCTGAGGGACTCCACTAATAATATTAGTCCATGAAGAGCAGTGTCCATGGATTATCACCCTCTATCATCTCCCATTCAACCATCCCTTTATCCATAGCAGCAATTTGCCTCCAATGCCACATTGCTCCAACTTGTGCAGCAGTCTTACATGTGCAACAATATCAAAGGCCTTTCTAAGATCCAAATATATGATATCAGAGTTATTCTTTGCATCTAGTCTCTTTGTGTCTACATCATAGTATCCAATCAAATTGGTCACACAAGACTTCCCCATAACAAACCCATGGTGTGTCTGAGCCATAACTGAAGTCTTGTCTAGATGATCCTGGAATGCTTCTTTAACCAGTGCCTCCATTAATTTCCCTGGAACAGAAGTTAAACTAACAGGTCTGTAATTACCTGTGTCTCCTTTTGATCCTCCTTTGTGGATTGGGGTCACATTTGCACATCTCCAGTCCATGGGTACCTTCCCCGAGTTCAGGGAAGCTGTCATAATTATGGCTAAGGGTTTGCTTACTTCCTTCCTTTGCTGCCTCCTTTAATATAACTGGATAGGTTCCATCACCCCAGGTGCCTTTTTTATGTTTATCTTTAACAATTTATCCTCTACTTTACTCTCAGTTATTACAAGATTCTCTAGCTTACTGCCAAAGTTTAATACACCTCTGGCATTCCACCTCCCTGAATAACTCCTCATGTGTGAATGCAGATTTAGATGTTAATTGTCAAACTAATAGAGTAAGCTAATCTTAGAAAAGATCTGAACCTCCCAAACGCTTTCTAGTTCATTTCACAAATATATGTGGTCTCAATTCTAATCTCAACAATGTCCATTTCCACCTGCAGTCTGCCAAACCCCATGAACTTTTTCTGACAGAATCTCAGTTATCGGTTGATTCAACTATTGCTCATCTCAGTTGCCAAAATTATTCGCTCTACGATTCCTTTTGCTTCAAAGGTGGTACTTGTGCATATGTCCATTCTGATATTCCCTGTCAGAGACTTGGTAATTTGGAATCTCCTCTTTTCGATCTTCTCTGGTTTAAAATCTCTCTACCTCATTCTGTCATATTCATCTGCTGTCTCTACCGTTCTCCCAACTAGCTAGAAACCTTCTGTCTGATCAATGATCGCCAGTATGGATTCCGTCAGTGTTGATCCACTGGTGATATTCTGGCTTATGTTACCCATTTATGGACAAATTCAATGGAAAAGTTCGGTGAAACACAATCAGTTGCTCTTGACATCTCAAAGGCTTTCGATCGTGTTTGGCATAAAGGTCTTCTAAACAAGCTTCCATCTTATGGTTTGCCAACTGTTTTTAGTAATTGGTTATCCAGTTTTCTCTCTGATCACTCACTGAGGGTGATGGTAGATGGCTCTCTGTCTTCTAACTTCTCCACTAATGCTAGTGTCCCCCAAGGTTCAGTTCTTTTCCTCTTGTATATTAATGACCTTCTTCCATTGACTGGAAATCCTATCCATAGTTTTGCCGATGATAGCACATTGCATTCCACTTTCCATTTTGGGAAACCTTGCCCTGTTCAATCAGCTTCAACTTTTCGAAAATCTGCTACCAATTCCTTAAATGCCGATCTTCGGGTAATTTTCCAGTGGGGCAAAGACAACTTAGTTGATTTCAATCATTCTAAAACTCAGTCTTGTCTTATATCTTGCAAAACGGATTCTTCTGCTCCTATGCTTATCTTTGGTGACACTCCGATTTCTAGGCAAAATGATATATCTCTTTTTGGAATTACTCTGACTTCTAATCTCTCTTGGCACAAGCACATTACAAATATTGCTTCTTCTGCATCTAAAAAAAACTTGGTTTTCTCTTTCGCTCTTCGTGTTACTTTTCTTCCAAACAGCTGTTCAACTCTGTACAAATCGCAAATCTGCCCTACCATGGAATTTTGTTCCCACATCTGGGGTGGTGCCCCCAAAACCTCTCTCAGGCTTCTTGATTCCATTCAGAAGAGGGCAGTTAGGTTAATTAATGACTCATCACTAACACAGTCTCTCCACTTGCTGTCTCATAGATGTACTGTTTCTGCTGCATGCTTTTATACAGATACTTCCATGGGCACTGTTCTTCTGAATTGTCTTCTATAATTCCTGCCCTCTCTTTCAAAACAGTCCGAACACGTGCTGCCACCAGCCAACATCCATTTACTGTCCAACTTCAAACTCACAGAACCAACTTCTCATCTTCCTCATTTATTCATTCAACTGCCGTTTTCTGGAACAACCTTCCTTCATACGTATTTCCTGAAAATTAGTCTAAAGAAGTTCAAGTCTAATATCAATAAATATCTTCTCTCATCTTCTCAACCTCCAACCCAAGCACGGTACTAAATACTAAAGGTTCTAATACGTCTCGTGTTTGGGGTTTCATAAAAAAAAAAAAAAAAAAAAAAAAAAACCCCTATAAATGGAGTTGAAGTACCATCAATTATTACGGATAATTTACATATTAAAAGCAGTGATTCAAGAAAATCCAGTAAAGCAGGTCAGAGACCATAAGATGAAAGCTTGGAGAGAAGAAGAAGATCGATGTGAACAGAGTGAAATATCAAGGAATAGCAAATCAATTTGATTTCCATTGTCCAAATTAGTTTACAGGAAATGGGGGAACAAGGTAAGATCTGAAACAGTTAATTCCACTGTTTCAAATCTCACCTTTCAACTGTATATATCATGAGAAGTATCTGATAAACATATCTGACTTATTATAGTATTTATTTCTGCTGGACTTTCTATGGACATTCCACTGGCTTGAATTAAGGACCTATTAGATTATATAACTAACAAGACCAATTAAGGGATCTAATAGATTTTCTCTCTTCTTTTTTGTATTAACATACGAGAACCCACATTTCATTCTTAGCTCTCTTTGCTAGTGCTTTCTCATAATCAGCTTTAGCCAATTTTTATTCTACCAGTGGTTTTGTTACATATTCTCTTATAACATTCATATGAATATGAATTGTGAAATTATCTGTAAGTGTCCCATGGCTTTCTTTTCCTCAATTTAACCTCATCTATACTGGCATCTTATGCTTATGAAAATTGCGCATTAGTAAAAACATGTTTGGAAGATAAATTCCTTGAATATTTCCCGTGTCATGTCGTGTCATATCATATCATATCATATCATATATCTATATCTGACAGTACACAGTAGTCTCTCCAGTTAACTGAAGGGGCTCACATCTGGTGAGTATAGGCTTGGCACACCCAGGGTCCTGAGCTGGACATCATCATTCTTCTCTTTCTTGGTGATTCCCTTCTACTTCTGACTCTCTCTCTCTCTCTCAGGGTAATTCAGAATTTTTTTTCTGGCTGGTGCAGCATAAGCCTCAGGCTTCCTTGCACCATATGGCTAATAATAATATAATATAATATACATAACCCAAGGATATCTCATTATATTATAGTTCCTTCTTTTGAAATCAAAGAACTAGCTTTCATCTTTGACCACATTGGTTTCTTCAGATACAATCCATTTTATTGTATTGTGGTCACTAGCTGCTATTGGTTTCACCATTTTCAATACAGTTAGGCTCCTTAGTGAGAACTATATCTAGGTATATTTAGGATATAAGAGCTCTCTCTCTCTCTCTCTCTCTCTCTCTCTCTCTCCTCTCTCTCTCTCTCTCTCTCTCTCTCTCTCTCTCTCTCTCTCTCTCTCTCTCTCTCTCTCTCTCTCTCTCTCTCTCTCTCTCGTACATGCTGGAATATGTAACAATCATCCAATTTGTTCACAAAACTGTTATCGTGTAGCATATTTCCAGTCCATGTATTTCAGTCTATAAGTGGTAGGCTGAAGTCATCCATAATAAGATTGTACTTACTAGCCTATTCAAGCTGCCTAAAGATGTTTATGTTATACTCTTCAGAGTGATTTGACCTGTAAAATATTCCCCCCCCCCCACTCCAATCATGTTCCCTTTTATTGCAAATAATTTTACAAAACATTGATTCAAATCTTCATTACCTTGATCGGACACTGGGAATATTGTTGCCACCTTCAGGAAGTTTTTGATCAGAAGCATCACCTTCTCATCCCTCCTTGGATCTCCTGAGCACACAATATTCACCTAAATGAAGTTCTTCATCTTGTATCTCTAAGTGGCACCATGTCAAAGTCTACAACAGCATTACCTGACTTGATCAAAAGCTCAAATTCATTTAATTTATTTAAAATAACCCCTGGCATTACTGTATAGACAAGTTAAGTTTTGTACTTTATTTGCTTTTGACAACGCTGATACACAACACATTGTTACTTAAAAGTGTTTTACCCATATGGTCTTAGATTGCTAGTGAATTCTGCTCTATTACAATTTCTATTTAGAATTTAGGTAGTTAATGGTTGCACACATGCACACTTGGTGAGCGTACATGTGTGCATGCTCAGCGAGGGTGCAAGCATAATTTTGTTCCATGCCACTGACCTGAGTTGTCCGTGTGTCGATCTCTCTGGAACTAGCAGTTCCACAAACTTTTAATGCTTCCTCAATATTAGCAAAAACCATTGCACCTTCTCTGTTTAATTAAATGCTGTTTTTACAAAATAAATTCTCTCTATCAACTATAGTGAGAAAAATTTTGCCCATTAGTCATCATGAAATTCCTCTTTTCATACCTGGTCTGAATTGCAGACAAAAAAACATTTTGCCCTATCTCACAATATTTTCTCAACATGACCTTTTATTTAATAATAATTCATCAGTTCATTTTAGCTTCAAGTCATTAGTTCTCACACGTATTACCATGTCCACACTAAGGAAGCCACCAGAATGAATTTTCTCCAGAGTATAATCTCATTCTTCAGAGACTCCAAGCCGCTAAGTGGATTTTTCTTATTTATTGATTTGAAATTATTGTTTTTCTAAAACTTTTGATTTAAATTTAGTAGTATAACATTATTTTGTGATTTTTTGATTAATTTGGTGTATTTATTCTTTACTCGGCCTTGTAAAAGTATCGGTAAGGGTTTCCACGTGTTCGTAACTACCCCTACCGTTATTAACTTTCCCGCCATTGTGATACCGTACTAGATATACCGTAGGTTATATACCGTACTAGATAGCGTTAGTTGAACTTCGTTAGCAGTTAAATTGTACGTTTAAATAAATACATATAACGACTTAGATTACAAACGTAATATAATTAATAACATAACATAATTAATTAATAAATTAATAGAATCATGACTCAGACCAGAGCAGCAAAGCAAAAGGCTCAAGCTAATGGAAGTGCTGTGGCTCAGAGCAGAACTGAGGGGGGGCAGTTGTCCTCTGACTCACAGCCTTATAAAATGCACTGTTTGCTTGATGTTTGCAGAGCAATCGGGTACGGGACTTGATACTGCCAAGGAGGATGTCTTTGTGTGTGCGCGATGCAAGGAGTGTAACGATATCAGGCAACAACTCGGCGTTCTTTTGGGCCTATATGAGAGCTTGAAGGACAGGGTGGATGCCCTCGAAGAAACTAAATTGAGGGCCCATCAAGCTCTCAGCTGCCCACATCAACGCCAGAGCTTGCACTTGGGCATCGCGTGACACAGAGACAACCCCAAGGCAGAATGCGCTGGTCCCGAAGGAACTAGTAGTTGTTGGTGACTCTATTGTCAGGGAAACGGGAACATGCTTTGTAAAAAAGATAGGTGGAACAGGACCAGGGTATGTCTGCCAGGGCAAAGGTTGATGACGTTGTAGAGCGAATATCATCTTTTAAGGGCACGAAAGGTGATATAGTTGTACACGTTGGCACTAATAATATTAAGAGTAGGAGACCGGCAGAATTACTTAACAAGTACAGGTCACTGTTGAACAAAAGCCGAGAATTAGGGTTGAATTTGAAAGTGTCTGCAATTCTGCCCAGACACGATAGGAGGGAGTATATGATGAGAGCCTTGTCGATCAATTCGGCCCTGGAAAGATTGTGCAAGGCTCAAGGGGTAGAATTTTTTTCAGCCTGGACTGTACTTGTTAACAGGAGAGATTGCTTCTACAGGGATGGGATACACTTAAATAGAAAGGTGCAAGAATATTTGCTGATGCTATCGAGGCAGTGTTAGGTGGGTCGGAAAACTGCTAGCTTGGAGGGAGACAAAGACCAATAGATTGACAGTAGCCACTGGCAGAGGTGAAAGAGATTCTTGCACTGCTTCTATTAGAATGAGCAGAAGCCTGAAAAACAAGATGCATGGTATTTCAGAGACTGCTGGGAGCCATTGTGGTACAAGTAAACACATGGGTTGTGTCAGGGTAGCTAAGAATAGAAACAGGTGCAGGTATACTTGCGTGTACACCAATGCTAGGAGTTTAGTAAATAAATTTGATGAATTTGAGGTATTGCTCAAAACATCGAAGGCAGATATTGTTGGGATATCAGAGACGTGGTGTCACACAGATATAAGGGATGCGGAACTGCAATTTGGGGAGTACAACGTCTACAGAAAGGATAGACAGGATAGGAAGGGGGGAGGTGTTATGCTATTAGTTAAGAAACACATAAAAACCAAGGAAGTGAAGCCAGTCGACATCGCTGGACAGTGCAGTGTGGAGTCAGTTTCGTGTGACATAAGCATTGGGAGATCAAAATTGAGAGTAGGAGTGTGCTATAGGCCTAATGACTCTGATGAGTATAATAAGGAACTGTACAGGGAAATAGAGTGGGCCAGTAAATCAGAGTGTCTTATAATGGGAGATTTTAATTTCCCAGATATTGACTGGAATTTGGGGCTGGATACTCACACACTAGCAGGGCTTTTGTGGATTTATTGGATGATTGTTTTCTACATCAGCATGTTCGGGAGGCAACTAGAGGGAGTAATACTCTTGATTTGATTATCAGCAGTGATTCTTCATGCATCAAGAATCTGCAGATAAATGAACCACTAGGTGGCAGTGATCACAGTGTGCTGAAGTGGGATTTACTCAAAGAGGTAACTACCATTAGGGGTAAAGGGAAGGGTTATTGCTTCCGTAAAGGCGACTACGATGGACTGAGACAGTATTTAAATTCTATACAGTGGGACCAACTGATGATGTTACCGACAGCAAATTCAAAATGGGAAGCATTCAAAGAACTTATCTTGGAAGCTACTAGGCTTTAAATACCAACTAAGAAATATTGTTCAAGGTTTAGGCCAAAATGGATGTCAGATGAACTAATGAGGCATATGGCAGAGAAGAAAAATGCATGGGATACTTACAAATTAACACATGACACAGAAGCCTATGATAGATACAAGTTGATATGCAACCAAGTTACAAAGGAGGTTAGGCAGGCGAAGGCAGATTACGAGAAATCCTTGGCAAGGGATGCAAAGAAAAACAGCAAAGAGTTCTTTACTTATGTAAACTCTAGAAGGAAAGGGATGAATCAGATTGGTCCACTTGATATTGATGGGTCAAGTGTTGATGATCCTGCTCAGGTGGCTAACAAACTAAATGAATATTTTGCATCGACATTCACACATGAGGAGTTATTCAGCGAGGGGAATGCCAGAGGTGTATTCAACTCTAGCAGTAAGTTACAGAATCTTGAAATAACTGGGAGTAAAGTGGAGGAGAAACTGTTGAAGATACACACAAGAAAGGCACCCGGGTGGATGGGATCTATCCAGTTATATTAAAGGAGGCAGCAAAGGAAGTAAGCAAACCCTTAGCCATAATTATGAGAGCTTCCTTGGACTCAGGGGAGGTACCCATAGACTGGAAATGTGCAAATGTGACCCCAATTCACAAAGGAGGATCAAAGGCTGACACAAGTAATTATAGACCTGTGAGCTTGACTTCTGTTCCAGGAAAATTAATGGAGGCACTGGTTAAAGACGCACTGCAGGATCATTTAGACAAGACTTCAGTTATAGCTCAGACACAGCATGGTTTTGTTAAGGGGAAGTCTTGCCTGACCAACTTGATTGGATACTATGATGCAGTCACAAAAGAACTGGATGCAGGGAATAACTTTGATATTATATACTTGGATCTTAGAAAGGCTTTTGATACTGTTGCACATGGAAGACTGCTACACAAATTGGAGCAGTGTGACATTGGAGGCAAATTGCTGCTATGGATAAAGGGGTGGTTGAGGGGGAGAAGACAGAGAGTGGTAATCAATGGACACTGCTCATCGTGGACTAATGTTATTAGTGGAGTCCCTCAGGGCTCAGTGTTGGGTCCATTATTGTTTTCTGTATTTATAAATGATATTGATGATGGTATATAGGGATTAATGTCCAAGTTTACAGACGATACAAAGGTTGGCAGGGTTGTCAAGGACACTACTGACACTATGCTTCTGCAACAGGATCTGGAAAGGTTGAGCAGATGGGCTGAGAGGTGGCAAATGAAGTTTAACATTGACAAATGTAAAGTACTACACATGGGAAACAGCAACCCCAGAGCAACGTATCAACTCTATGGTACAACACTGACAGTGGTAGAGAATGAAAGGGACTTGGGGGTGATTGTGCAGGCAGATATGAAGTTCTCTGAGCAGTGCAGACGGGCTGCAAGAGTAGCTCATGGAGTATTGTCAATGATATACAGGAATTTTTCCAGCAGGGATAAGGAGGTGATTATTCCATTGTATAAGGCGATGGTCAGGCCACACCTAGAGTACTGTATACAGGTCTGGAGGCCTCATTTCAAGAAGGATGTAGAGCTGCTGGAACGAGTACAGAGAAGGGCAACAAGATTAGTGAATGGAACAAAGGGGTGCTCTTACGAAGAAAGGCTTAAGTTTTGCAAATTACAGTGTCTGGAGACTAGGCACCAGCGAGGTGATCTGATAGAGGTGTATAAAGCCTTGAATGGTTTAAGCATGCTCAATGCTGATGGGATTCTTCCTCTAGCTCAGAATAATCACCTGAGAGGGCATAAATTCAAATTGAGGAAAGACAGATGTAGGATAGACGTGCGGAAATTTGCCTTTAGCCAGCGGGTGGTTGGTTGGTGGAACAGACTTCCATCCCTTGTGGTGGAGGTTGATAGCCTAAATAAGTTTAAGGCTCAGCTGGACAGGTATTTTGAACGAACAGAGGGGTGAAGTGGAAGTGGTTTTTTTTTTTTTTTTTTTTTTGGCTGATGCTGCATAAGCTTGCTTTCTTGCATCAAATGCCTCTACTAATGCTAATGCTAATGCTAATGACTCAATCATGTCTAGCAAGTACATGGAGTTTTGAATTCAATTTGTTATACTACATCGTGTACATCATCAGCAAGCAAAAGCTCTACATACATGAGGTGAGTGCAAGCAAAAAAGGACATAGTTCACAGCAGAATTGCAGCTGGCAATTTTAATATCAGTCATGAGATTGTCCGGCAACTTATTACTAATTTTCTAGGTAAATCCATAATCTCTATTACATAAATTTAAAATTATAAAATATCTAACTATAAATTCAAAACAGCAATGCTTAATTACCTTTTATTTATTTATTTATATATATATATATATATATGAGTTGTGGAAATAAAATTCCTGGATTAGTGCAATAAAAAGAACACAAAGTGAAGGAGCTCAAATATGGCTTTATTTTTATTCAATGTAATCACCACCTAACTGAATGCATTTATTATGCTATTCTAAAATTCCTGAAAAGAGTCAGTGAAGGCATCCAAAACGATGATGTTCAGCTCAGTGGTTAAGTTTTTCTTTATGTCTTCAACATCCTGAAATCTCTTTCCTTTGAGGGCAGTTTTCACCTTGGGAAGGAGGAAGAAGTCTGCTGGCGCTAGATCAGAAGAATAGGGTGGATGGTTGATCTGCCATGTTTCATCAGAAATATCATCACAAGTGCAGAATGGGTGTGGGCATAGTTTTGCAATAAGAACAACCTGCCTTTCTCTCGAAATTGTGGCCTGTTCAATTATTTTAAAGCACCTATATGTAGAAGGATGCATTGGCTTTCTTCCCTTTAGGTACAAATTCTATGTGAATCACACCGTTTATTGAAAAATATGATCAGCATCATTTTGATCCTGGACTTATGTAAACAAAACTTTTTGGGCCCTGGTGATGATTTTGAAGTCCACTGCATGCTTTTTTTGAAGCTTTATCTCTAAGTTGTACTGAAACATCAAACAGTTATCTCCAGTGACAGCTGAGGATGAAGTCCCTTGACAAGTCTGGATGAAGAGTTTGTATGCTGACACACTTCATTGCTTTTTCTCATCTGTGAGACACAAATTTTGCACAGACCTCCCTTTTCTCTAAATCTTCATGCAGAATTTGATGAACTGTTTCCTTGTTCATATCCAACAACACCAGGGGCTCACATCTGGTGAGTATGGGCTTGGCACACCCAGAGTCCTGAGATGGATATCATCATTCTTCTCTTTCTTGCTGATTCCCTTCTACTTTTTCTTTTTTCTCTCTCTCTCTCTCTCTCTCTCTCTCTCTCTCTCTCTCTCTCTCTCTCTCTCTCTCTCTCTCTCTCTCTCTCTCTCTCTCTCTCAGGTAACCGTAATTTTTTGGCTGGTGCAGCATATGCCTCAGGCTTCCTTGCACCATATAGCTAATAATAATAAGGGGCACGATGGCCCAGTGGTTACGACACCGGACTACCAGCCTGATGGATCCGCCGGGTTCGAGTACCGTCTTGGCGGAAGCGAATGCGGTTCCATCACGGTGGGAGACTGGTATAATAATAGTAATAAATTAGAATAATAATAATAAATAAATTAATAGTAATAAAAAATTAATAAAATAAATGAACATCGTGAAAGTTGCTCCAAGAGACCTACCTACCTACCCCAAGGTCGGAGTGGTGGCTAAGGCATATTGTGGCGCCATCTGGCATCACTTGTGAGAACTACCACTGGACATAAGCCGAAGCTAAACAGGTCCACCTCCATAAATGGATGACGTCGCAGAGAAATATTAATCATATTGCATAGAGTATGGCACAGGATAAAGTCACTCGCGTTCAGGCCTTAGGCAGAGGGGTCGGTTCAAAAAATCAGAGATGGTCTCCCAAAGAAGACAGTGGGGCTGACAGCGCCACGAACTGGAAGTGCTTCCTGCACAACTGACTACCCAGGAAGGGAGAAAACGCCAAAACATGAAGTGCAGCATCGAAATGAATACATACATCATGCAAGCATACTACGAAGTAACAAAGCTGGAGACCGATATGACAACTTACAGGGCGAGACTACATACCAAGTGGCTGGAACGATACCCAGATATTCAGGTCACCAAACAGCGAATAGCGGACCATCTTCAAGAAGAGCCTGATAGCTCCTGCAATCTTGGAAAAAATCAAGCAGGACATGAGCGATCAACTATAAAGGATAAAGAATATGGAACCAGAGGAGGAAGAACATACCGAAGGAAGGACTACCGAGCCAGAGGAGGAAGAGCAAGAAGAAATACAATCCACGGCAGCTGGAGAGGAAACAGACAAGGTTATGATATCCAGAATAGAGGACGAGTGGAAGAAGGCCCTAACAGAATTCAAAGGAATGGACCCCACAAAGACTCATGTGATACCGAAGCAGAGGCCGAATAGAACCTTGTGGAGAGTCACAGACCACCTGAATTGGCACATAATACCCCATTACTTCGATAGCAATGGTGCAACACTGAAGGCCATCCACACAGCTGTGTATTGTGCTGTGGTAGTAGCCACGAGGATTAATGGAAGAGAAGCGAGACACCAGCAGCAGAAGAACCGAAAACAGAAGGAACCGCCAGCTTGGGAAGAAGGCTTCACCAGAAGATAGAAGAATTAAGAGTCAAGATAGGCCAATGACCCAGTACCAACGGGGCAATAGGAGTAAGAAATTAATTGGAAAAATGAAGAGCATCCTCAAGAGAGACAGCGTCCACAGCAAACATAAGACAAAAAATCAAGAATAGGAGAATACTTGAACACATTGAAGCAGAACCTACTTGCACTCAGCAAGAGACTACGCTGGTACAAAGAGAGCTCCCAGAGGAAATTAAACAACCGAATCTTCGATGAGGATCAAAGAGGATTCTACAGGAATCTCGGAGAAGGTGGGAAAGAAGGGAACAGATCACCCGAGAAGAAGATTGAGGAGTTCCGGGGAAACATATGGAGCAGGGAAGTAAGCCATAACAGCCGAGCTACTTGGATAGAACTAGAGTGCAAGAAAACCAAGGATGTACAAGAAATGAGAGGGTGGGAGATTCGGGAAGAAGTAAAGCATACAATCAAGAACTCTCACAACTGGCAAAGTCCAGTTGTGAGAGGAATAGATAAGGTCCACAACTACTGGTACAAGAAACTCACTTGCACACACAAGCACATGGCAGAGCAGTTCGCCTGAATAATAAGGCACCCAGAGACAATCCCGAAATTTATCACTCAAGGAATCACATATCTGAAGCCTAAAGACGAAGATACAAGAAACCCAGTGAAATATAGGCCAATCACTTGCCTCACAACAATGTACAAGATCTTAACCAGCTGCATAACCAGGAAGATATCAGACCACTTGGAGGGCCAGAACATAATGGCCAAACAGCAGAAAGGATGCAAGCGGCTGAGCAAAGGATGCAGGGAGCAATTAACCATAGATGCCGCGATTATGGAGCAAGCCTACAAGAAGTGCCGCAACATGTACACAGCCTACACTGATTACCGCAAGGCCTTGGACTCAGTGACTCATAGCTGGCTAATAGACGCGCTGAACATATACAAAGTCAATCCGATAGTGACAAACTTCCTAGGAGAAATGATGGCAAAATGGAGTACCACCATTAAGGTTGGAAACATCACAACCAGGCCAATCCCCATCAGGAGAGAAATCTTTCAGGGAGATGGATGACATCAAGCTCTACGTGGGATCCGAGAAGCACCTTCAGCAACTACTCCAGATCACTGAAGAATTCAGCAATGATATTAGGATGGAATTTGGTTTAGACAAATACAAGACCTACGGATTGTGTCAGGGAAAATTATTCAACGGAAACTACCAGCTGAAGAGTGGTAAAGAGATCGAAGCCATGACAAGGTAGAGGCCTACAATTACTTGGAGATGATGCAGGCTCAGCAGTTACAGCACAAGGAAATTAAGGCCTGACTGACCGAAAAATACCATCAGAGACTTGGAAGCCTGCCGAAAGCAAAGCTAAACGGACGGAACACAGTTAAAGCCATAAACACCTATGCAGTCCCAGTGCTAACGTACTCCTTCGGGGTCACAGATTGGACTAACACTGAGCTGTAGGATATCATGAGAAAGACAAGGATGACCAAGAGCCACCAACACCACCCGAAATCTGCCGTGGAGAGACTGACAATTGTCTGGGAAGAAGGAGCCTGATAGACCTCATTGAGCAACAGAAGACAGCAATAGTTAACTTGAATAGATTTCTTCCAGAAACACACAGCAGCACTCCACCAGGCCATAAGGAAGACAGACAAGCGGTATACCCCACTCAACTTAAGCGAGGAGTCCCACCCCAACCAGGAGGGCCAAACGAAGCTAGAAAGATGCGCAGAGAAGACACTCCACAGTAGACACTATAATGATCTCCATCAAGATCACATAGATAAAATTACTTCCAATGCATGGCTCATGAGCGGGATGCTCTTCCTCGAGACTGAAGGATTCATGCTCGCCATCCGATGGAACTATAGAAAATACATCACCAAGGAGCCCGGAGTGTTCGATGACACATGCTGACAATGCCACCTGGCCTCAGAAACGATCCATCCAACACATCACTGCGGGATGCAAGGTGATCACCCAGACTGAGTGCACTCATAGACATGACCAGGTAGCCAGGATAATACATCAGAAGCTAGCAAGGAAATACCAGTTGGTCGAAGAAAGTGTACCGTACTACAAGTACGAACCCCAAGCAGTACTAGAGACCCCAACCCACAAGCTGTACTGGGACCGCGCCATAATAACGGATAGGACAATCCCACACAACAGACCAGACATAAACCTTGTGGACAAGAAGGAAAAGGCTACCTATCTGATTGACATAGCGGTACCCAACACTGGAAACCTGCAGAAAACCCATGGGGAAAAAATCAGGAAGTACACAAACCTAAGACAGGAGATCAAAGAGATGTGGCATATGCAACAAGTAACGACCGTCCCAACCATCGTGTCAACAGCAGGTATGATGCCATAGTCCCTACATAACAGCCTAGCAGCAATAAGTCTCCCAGCAAACACCTACAAGGAACTCTAGAAAGTCGCAACCCTGAACACCTGTAGGACAGTGAGAGAGTTCCTCGACCAATAGTAACATCAGATATAACAACAATCACCTTGTGTACTTGGTAGCAATACCTGTCACGAGGTGAACCCCCAATCAGTGAGAAATAATATAACAATAACTCACCAGCTCATTCTGAGGCTTAAACGAAGATCCCCTTCCACATTCTCACAAACTTTTACAACTCTGTCCTCATTTCAAGTGGTTGGCGGATGCTCATGGCTTTTGGTCATTTTTTTTTTTTTTAGGTGAACTGCTTATAATCAAACACAGTTTTGACTTAATATTTCATCACCATAAACAGTTTTTAACATTTCATACATTTCCATTGCAAATTTTCCAAGTTTAAAGCAAAATTTGATATTCGTTTGTTGCTCTACTGCAAATCGTAACACAGAATGTTAATGCTGCTAACAAAACCGATTGTTACTTGCAATGTGTCAACCTACTGAACAATCTCTGTACCACCATCTGTTGGAGGAAATTTGAACTGCAATATACCACCACTTCCATTTATTTTCGAAATCATTGAACATGGCTGCAACAGCATCGGTATGAGAATTTTATTGCCACTTGATATATGTATGAATTATATTGTTCAGTACACTAAGACTAAAACTTTCAACAAAAAATTCTCTTGCAGAATTTTTAGTTGAAAGTTTTAGTTTCACATGCTTCATACATAGGTGGGTTATCTGCCCTCCGCAAAAAGAAGCATGTCCAATCAGATGACGTGACCTAAGTCGAGCCAAGTAAGGACAACTTCCGCTCTTCAGACCTTGTGCAGACTGCACTGCCATTGCGTGATTACAGGCTTAACCTGATGCAGTTTATTTGTGTCAATAATCTTGCCATTGGGAATAATAATCTGGTGCATATTATTTGTGTGTAGTCTGTATAGGGGAATGACAGGCAACAATTATTCAGGGAAATGGCTGATTTGGCAGCAGTATTAGCTAATTCATTTCCTCTGATCCCAACGTGGCTTGGGATCCAGCAGAATTCCATGTCAAATTCTAACTCAAGGAAAGAATAAAGAAAGCATCTGCCAAATCCAGGACAGGACTGGATGAGGATTATTATTATTATTATTATTATATTTTTTTTTTTAGGTTGCAATGGTATTTGTATAAAGTGCCCATTCAGACAAGCATGGCGAAAAGCCATGCTTGTCTGCCATCCACAACATAACAACTTAACTATCAGTGAACAGATTTTTATGAAATTTTATATTTGGATCTTATAAAAAAATGTTTAGCCATACTAGATTTCATTAAAATTGGACCAGTAGAAATTTGACATTTTTTTTTTACATAAAATAAAATTCCAACTTATCTATACATATAAATGGAATTATGTTTCAGATGTTTTGATATTATTCTATACGGAATAGTCAGATTCGCAGCAAATTTTCAGCATATGTTCTTTCGGTTTGTTGGAAGGTTTAAGGACGAATTCAAATTCAGTTCTTCCCTCAATTTTTTCCCTCCAGAAATCTATATTGGTTTCAGAGGTTGAGCGTTACTTGACTAACTGTCATTCCATATCCCTTTCATTCCCCCTCCAAGAAATCTGTATATAATTGTATAAATGAAACTGAATTCCAATTTGAGAGACAAAAAATCAAATCAACCACCAAAATTTCAGTGTATTTTGTTAATCCCCAGTTCTATACCCACCACCCCACCAGGTTGGGTGGTGGGGGTAGAACTGCAGATTTACAAAATTAAAAGAACTCAAGAGTTACTTAGAATATTCTTAGGAATCTTTGTATCAAATTTCACGTTGACAGGTTAAACCATTCCCCTTAGGAAGCACTGATATATAAATCTCATCTTGTGGTACCCCATCACATGAACATTATGTGGTCAAGTTTTGATAAACACTTTTTGGGTACAGTATACATGTTAGCATTAGCATTAGTAGAGGCATTTGATGCAAATAAAAAAATAAAATAAAAAAATAAAATAAATAAATAAAAAATACCCACTTCCACTTCACCCCTCTGTTCGTTCGAAATACCTGTCCAGCTGAGCCTTAAACTTATTTAGGCTATCAACTTCCACAACAGGGGATGGAAGTCGGTTCCACCAACCAACGACCCGCTGGCTAAAGGCAAATTTCCTCACATCTCTCCTGGATCTGTCTTTCCTCAATTTGAATTTATGCCCTCTCAGGTGATTATTCTGAGCAAGAGGAAGAATCCCATCAGCATTGAGCATGCTCAAACCATTCAAGGCTTTATACACCTCTATCAGATCACCTCGCTGGTGCCTAGTCTCCAGATACTGTAATTTGCAAAACTTAAGCCTTTCTTCGTAAGAGCACTCCTATGTTCCATTCACTAATCTTGTTGCCCTTCTCTGTACTCGTTCCAGCATCTCTACATCCTTCTTGAAATGAGGCCTCCAGACCTGTATACAGTACTCTAGGTGTGGCCTGACCATTGCCTTATACAAGGGAATAATCACCTCCTTATCCCTGCTAGAAAAATTCCTATATATCATCGACAATACACCATGAGTTACTCTTGCAGCCCGTCTGCACTGCTCAGAAAACTTCATATCTGCCTGCACAACCACCCCCAGGTCCCTTTCATTCTCTACCACTGCCAGTGTAGTACCGCAGAGTTGATCGTTGTTGTTGTTGTTATTTGGTTTTTAGGAGCATTAGCAACTAAGGCCATATTGCTCCGGTGCGGTGGTCATTCCCTGACCTTTCCGCATGCTCCGTATTTGGTGGTGACGGGCTCGAACCCCGGTCTAATCAAGAAGCGTGTGCTACGCACTGGTGCTCCTTCCCACCTGGCTACGGAGGCGCCTCACAGAGTTGATACGTTGCTTGGGGTTGCTGTTTCCCATATGTAGTACTTTACATTTGTCAATGTTAAACTTCATTTGCCACCTCTCAGCCCATCTGCTCAACCTTTCCAGATCCTGTTGCAGTAGCATAGTGTCAGTAGTGTCCTTGACAACCCTGCCAACCTTCGTATCGTCTGCAAACTTGGACATTAAGCTTGATATACCATCATCAATATCATTTATAAATACAGAAAACAATAATGGACCCAATACTGAACCCTGAGGGACTCCACTAATAACATTAGTCCATGATGAGCAGTGTCCATTGATTACCACTCTCTGTCTTCTCCCTCTCAACCACCCCTTTATCCATAGCAGCAATTTGCCTCCAATGCCACACTGCTCCAATTTGTGCAGCAGTCTTCCATGTGCAACAGTATCAAAAGCCTTTCTAAGATCCAAGTATATAATATCAAAGTTATTCCCTGCATCCAGTTCTTTTGTGACTGCATCATAGTATCCAATCAAATTGGTCAGGCAAGACTTCTCCTTAACAAAACCATGCTGTGTCTGAGCTATAACTGAAGTCTAGTCTAGATGATCCTGCAGTGTTTCTTTAACCAGTGCCTCCATTAATTTTCCTGGAACAGAAGTTAAACTAACAGGTCTATAATTACTTGTGTCGCCCTTTGATCCTCCTTTGTGAATTGTGGTCACATTTTCACATCTCCAGTCCATGGGTACTTCCCCTGAGTCCAAGGAAGCTCTCATAATTATGGCTAAGGGTTTGCTTACTTCCTTTGCTGCCTCCTTTAAAATAACTGGACAGATCCCATCCACCCCAGGTGCTTTTCTTGTATTTATCTTCAACAATTTCTCCTCCACTTTACTCTCAGTTATTACAAGATTCTCTAGCTTACTGCCAGAGTTGAATACACCTCTGGCATTCCCCTCGCTGAATAGCTCCTCATGTGTGAATTTCGATGCAAAATATTCATTTAGTTTATTAGCTACCTGAGCAGGATCATCAACAGTTGACCCATCGATATCAAGTGGACCAATCTGATTCATCCCCTTCCTTCTAGAGTTTACATAAGTAAAGAACTCTTTGCTGTTTTTCTTTGCATCCCTTGCCAAAGATTTCTCGTAATCTGCCTTCGCCTGCCTAACCTCCTTTGTAACTTGGTTACAGATCAACTTGTATCTCTCATAGGCTTCTGGGTCACGAGTTAATTTGTATGTATCCCATTCATTTTTCTTCTCTGCCATATGTTTCATTAGTTCATCTGACATCCACTTAGGCCTAAACCTTGAACAATATTTCTTAGTTGGTATGTAAAGCCTAGTAGCTTCCAAGATAAGTTATTTGAATGCTTCCCATTTTGAATTTGCTGTTGGTAACATCATCAGTTGGTCCCACTGTATAGAATTTAAATACTGTCTCAGTCCATCGTAGTCACCTTTACGAAAGCAATAACCCTTCCCTTTACCCCTAATAGTAGTTACCTCTTTGAGTAAATCCCACTTCAGCACACTGTGATCACTGCCACCTAGTGGTTCATTTACCTGCAGATTCTTAATGCATGAAGAATCACTACTGATAATCAAATCAAGAGTATTACTCCCTCTAGTTGCCTCCCGAACATGCTGATGTAGAAAACAATAATCCAATAAATCCACAAAAGTCTTGCTAGTGTGTGAGTGACCAGCTCCCAAATTCCAGTCAATATCTGGGAAATTAAAATCCCCCATTATAAGACACTCTGATTTACTGGCCCACTCTATTTCCCTGTACAGTTTCTTATTATACTCATCAGAGTAATTAGGCCTATAGCACACTCCTACTCTCAATTTTGATCTCCCAATGCTTATGTTACACCAAACTGACTCGACACTGCACTGTCCAGCAATGTCGACTGGCTTCACTTCCTTGGATTTTATGTATTTCTTAACTAATAGCATAACCCCTCCTCCCTTCCTATCCTTTCTGTAGACATTGTACTCTCCAAATTCCAGTTCTGCATTCCTTATATCTGTGTGACACCACGTCTCTGAAATCCCCACAATATCTGCCTTTGATGTTTTGAGAATTCCTCAAATTCATCAAATTTATTTACTAAACTTCTAGCATTGGTGTACACGCAAGTATACATGCACCTGTTCTTTTTCTTAGCTACCCTAACACAACCCATGTGTTTACTTGTACCCCAATGATTCCCAGCAGTCTCTGAGATATCCTGCATCTTATTTTCTAGGCTGCGGCTCATTCCAATAGAAGCAGTGCAAGAATCATTTTCACCTCTTCCAGTGGCTACTGTTAATCTATTAGTCCTTGTATCCCCCCAATCTAGCAGTTTTCCGACCCACCTAACACTGTCTCGATAGCATCAGCAAACATTCTTGCGCCCTTTCTATTTAAGTGTATCCCATCCCTGTAGAAGCAGTCTCTCCTGTTAACAAGTACAGACCAGACTGAAAAAAATTCTATGTTTTTAACCAATGAGGTATATTATCTGATAAAAGAAAGTGCACAAGATGCAAATGCAGTGTGTAGATTACCTAACTTGTTTTTTTTTTAATGAAAAATTATAACATTTATATATCCTAATGAATGCTTTAAGGAATTTTTAATTTATATAGCAATTTACTGGGTTTTTTTTTTTTTTTTTTTTGTTAGTTGTTGGCGCATCAGCTTCTATGGCCATATTGCACCTCCCAAAGTTTTTGCATTTTACTGTGATCCAAGCCCGAGGCGGGAATCGAACCCGCGACCTTCGGATTGCCAGGCAGGCACTTTACCTACCTGGCTAGCCCGGTCGGCGCAATTTACTGTATTATAATTTATAATTCAAATGTTCTGGTTACCCAAGTGGACTATATAATTCTAATTAAAAATTACATAAATGTTTAATTTTAAAACTACACAAGCTATACCTAGGGTTGCCACTTCACAGGTAGTTAATTCCAGGGGAATTTGTTTTTGTAGGGAAGAGGGGACTGATGTGAACAATGGAACTAGTTTTATTTACTGACTAGAAAACATGAATATTTGATCTTAATTTTATTGTTACATTGCAAAAGCAATAATAATGGCTTCTTATTAAAAACTGTTACTAGTGATTAATTAAAACAGTAATCATGAACAAAGCCACATAAGGCAAATGTTTGAATCATATAATGACAGAAAAAATGGAATATTCTTGTCTTTTCCAATAACTTCTCTGACCTTACAACACATCCTTTCAGAGTGTGTGTGTGTATATATATATATATATAAAATTTATTATTATCAACATCAAATTTTATTTGGGGAGGTAGGGGAGACAGTATTACCAAACGATCTTAGTAGTAACAAACAGGCTATAATAAGAGTTGAAACTTTTTTTTTTTTTTCCCCATTTGCCTCTTTTTATCAAAATTTTTAAAAGAATTTTTAAAATTTCTTCCCACGTTTTCCTGTAGCACATGCACTAGCACTTATCTGAAACATTTCTCACCTGAGAAATTCTTAAGCACTTTTTCAACCAAGGGCTGTAGTTGCCCGATCTATGAGTGAGTGAGTGAGTGAGTGAGTGAGAGAGAGAGAGAGAGAGAGAGAGAGAGAGAGAGAGAGAGAGAGAGAGAGAGAGAGAGAGAGAGAGAATAAAGCTAGCACTATTTCTCACCTGAGAAATTCTTAAGTATCTTTTCAACAAGGGCTGTATTTTTTGCATAAGTTATCCAGGATATTGCAGCCCATATAATGTGAAAATTGGCCATCAAACACACCTGTATCTGGTGCATGATGACCTAAGTATAACAGCCCTTTCACATTAGCATTAGTAAAGGTGCACGATGCAAGAAAGTAAGCTTATATAGCATCAGCCAAGGGAAAAAAATAAATAAATAAATAAATCCCTTCTCATTTCACTCATCCACTCACTCCAGATGTTTGTCTAGTTCTGCCTTGAATCTATTTAAGCTATCAGCTACTACAACAACAGATGGAAGTTTGTTCCAGCAATCAACCACCTGCAGGCTAAAGGCAAACTTCCGCACATCTATCCACAACTGTATTTCCTCAATTTGAATTTATGCCCTGTCAGGTAATTATTCTGAGTAAGAGGAAGAATTCCATCAGCATTGAGCATGCTCAAACCATTCAAGGCTTTATACACCTGAATCAGATCACCTTGCTGGTGCCTAGTCTCCAGAAACTGTAATTTGCAAAACTTAAACCTTTCTTTGTAAGAGCAATCCTTTGTTCCATTCACTAATCTGGTTGCCCTTCTCTGTACTCATTCCAGCAGCTCTACATCCTTCTTAAAATGATGCCTCCAGAACTGTATACAGCACTCAAGGTGTGGCCTGACCATCGCCTTATACAATGGAATAATCACCTCCTTATCCCTGCTGGAAAAATTCCTGTATATCATTGACAATACTCCATGAGCTACTCTTGCAGCCCGTCTGCACTGCTCAGAAAAATTCATATCTGCCTGCACAATTACCCCCATGTCCTTTTCATTCTCTACCACTGTCAGTGTAGTACCACAGAGTTGATACGTTACTGTGGGGTTACTGCTTCCCATATGTAGTACTTTACATTTGTCAATGTTAAACTTCAGTTGCCACCTCTCAGCTCATCTGTTCAACTTTTCTAGGTGGTCAACTCCAAACTACACCACTCTACCTCAGATGTATAAAAAACAATGGATTCTTTCAGATGAGCTATAGTGAGCAGTGTGGAGTGGATTTGAAGTTAACTGTGTGAAAGGGCTGCAAATCATCCTCTTCCAGGAAAGCTCTCAACACAATTAGTGTCTTTCTGGCAATGATGCAATTCACTGCATGAACAAACAGTTACATCAATAAACATTAGTTTGCAATGGAAACTTGTTTCAAGAGTTACTTCACTTGATATGATTTTCATTCATATACTACTGGAGTATATGAATGAAAATCATATCAAGTGAAGTGAAGCTTTTTTGATGTTGACACACTATACACATGCCAAACAATTCAACATCCACCTCTTTTTTTCCTTATCTTTTAAGTTGATGGTAAATGCAATGGTACATATCCTTTGTTTTTGGCCAAAAACCTGTAAAGAAGAATAGGGGCTCACATCTGGTGAGTATGGGCTTGGCACACCCAGGGTCCTGAGCTGGATATCATCATTCTTCTCTTTCATGGTGATTCCCTTCTAATTTTGACACACTCTCTCTCTCTCTCTCTCTCTCTCTCTCTCTCTCTCTCTCAGGGTTACTCGGGAACTCTTTTTTTTTTTTTTTTTCCCCCCTGGTGCAGCATAAGCCTCAGGCTTCCTTGCATCATATGGATATTAATAATAACAATAATAATAATAATAATAAGCAAGAGAGGAAAGATGTGTAGAGCTTAACTAAGCCTAACCAAAACCACCTGAAACAGATTCCAAAAGTTACCAGCTTTAAGAGAAAAAAGTGCCAAGATTTCACTTGCTACCAAGTATGAAGCATGTGAAGAAATAAAATGAAAATATTTAATGTATTAATCAATAATTCTAATAATTTTAATAAATCAATAATCGTAATATTTTTAATAAATCAATAATTCCAATAATATTAATAAAACAATTAAATAAATATATATAAGGAAATCAGGATGAAAACGATGCTAATATGGTAAAAAAAGGCATCAATACCATTGAGATGGTATTGATGCTAAAGCATATTGACACCTTGGACTCGGGGGAGATCCCAACAGACTGGAGATGTGCAAATGTGTCCCCAATTCACAAAGGGGGATAGAAGGGCGACACAAGTAATTACAGACCAGTTAGTTTAACTTCTGTTCCAGGTAAAATAATGGAGTCACTGGTTAAAGATGCATTGCAGGATCATCTAGACAAGACTGCAGCAATAATTCAGACACAGCATGGGTTTGTTAAGGGAAAGTCTTGTCTGACAAATTTGATTGATGATGATGTGGTTACAAAGGAACTGGATGCAAAAAATAATTTTGATATCATATACTTGGATTTCAGGAAAGCTTTTGACACTGCTGTGCATGGAAGACTACTGTAAAAATTGGAGCAGAATGGTATTAAGGGTAAGTTGCTACAATGGATAAAAGGATGGTTGAGTGGGAGAAGACAGAGGGTGTAATTAATGGGTGGTGCTCTTCGTGGACTAATGTTATTAGTGGATCCAACAGGGTTCGTTGTTGGGTCCACTGCTGTTTTGTATATTTATCAATGATATTGATGAAGGTATATCAGGCTTAGTGTTGAAGTTTGCAGATGATACAAAGGTTGGCAAAGGGCTGTTAATGACAGTAATGGCGGTGTGTTACTGCAACAGGATCTAGAAAATTTGGGCAGATGGGCTGAGAAGTGGCAACTGAAGTTTAACATTGACAAATGCAAAGTACTGCATATGGATAGAAACGTACCAACACAATTACTCCCAGGTCCTTTTAAAGGTTTCTGAGCAATGCAGACAGGCTGCCAGGGCAGGTCATGGGGTTTTTTCAATGATATACAGGAATTTTGCTAGCAGGGAAAAGGAGGTGATTGTCCCTCTGTATAAGGCAATGATCAGGCCACGCCTTGAGTACTGTGTACAGGTCTGGAGGCCTCATTTTAGGAAGGATGTAGATTTACTTGAGCATGTACAGATAAGGGCAACAAGATTGGTGAGCGGAATGAAGGGATCCTACCAAGAGAGGCTTAAGTTCTGAAAATTGCAGTGGCTGGAGACTAGGCACCTGCGAGGTGATCTGATTGAGGTGTATAAGGACTTGAATGGGTTGAGCACGCTGAATTCTGATGGGATTCTTCCACTTGTTCAGATTACGAACCTAAGGGTGCATAAATTCAAATTGAGGAAAGACATGTAGAATAGATGTGCAGAAATTTTGCCTTTAGCCAGCGGGTGGTTAATTGCTGGAACAAACTTCCATCTGTCGTTGTGGAAGTTGATTGGTTAAATAAATTTAAGGAGGAACTGGACAGACATTTAGAGGGAATTGTTTTGTAAATTTTTTTTTTTTTGGCTGATGCTGCATAAGCTCATACACTTGCTTTCTTGCATCACCTGTCACTACTACTACTATCTACTCTGGAAAGCTCTGTGCTATTGTAAGAATAATTCACTGGAATTTCATGATATCTGTCCCAAAGAAGGGTAAAAATGATAATAAATATGAGTATATTCTTTTATCGCCTGTTAAGAAAATGAACTGGTCCATTGCCAAAGCAATGCTATTGCTTTGGCAAAGGACCAGTTCATTTTCTATTCACTCTCTCTATTCACTCTCTATTATCACATCAAGGATCTACTTCATATGATGAATTAAATTCAAATCACCAAAAATCCCCAACCAACCTTTTTTTTTTTATTTGTGATGGTGGGAAGCAGTAAATTTTATTTCACATGTGCTGCAGAAATCCTGGTTCAACTCATCAAGATAATGCTTTATAAACAAGAACCAGAAAAGCATTTTACGTGAATTTTTAAATTGTTGTTTAATATAATTTTTTGAAAATAATATCTGAAAATGGCACAGCATGGGAAAAACATTGATTCCCCCCCCAAAAAAAAATAAATAAAATGCACTGAGGAAAAAATAATTGTTTCATTATACTGTCTTAAGTGGTGATAATGATGATATAGGATCCTGTTACAGCCTTAATTACATTAATTCCATGCACTTTCTGTTGATATAATTATGTGTCGAACAATTCACGATTATTTTTGTATGTTTTTCTATGTATTTTCATATTTACTACATAGTAATATTTGTGTTTTCCTTCTTTGAATACACTGCAAGGATTCGCTACATTTAGTAAACAAAGAACAACACCATCTTGGCTGGCGATCACTTCGTGTTTTTGGGTTGATTTCTTTTAATATATTGCATATAAATATTAATTTCTTTTCCCACCACATATAAGGTCATTTATCTTTATAAGAGCAATGTTATTTTGTCAGATTTATGTCTCTCTCAGCAATATTTCGTGTTCCCGATCACATCATGTGGCCATCGTAACTTTGTACAGCATTGTATATATATCGATTTCTATGTGATTTTCACTCCTCTGTTTTGAGGGAACAGAAAAGCATAACTGATATACCATTGGATAGAGGGGACCTTTCTATTCTATATGTATCATTTTATTATTTTTTGCCCTGTATTCATGTTAGAATTTATGTCTTGTCACGTGGTCCGCTTGTGTCGGCATATTAGGAAGAATTTGACCCCCCATTTCTCGCCAAATTCTTAGCGTTGGAAAAATCTAAACTATTGAGCTGTTAAAGGGTGATTTACTCTCTATCAGCTAAAAATTTTGGCCCCCCACACTATTTGTTCACTTGTAATTAATGTCCAAAATTACACCAATTCCTATATGCCTACGATGTATAGCTTAAGCACTTTGTTACTCTATTTTGAACTGTGCCTTCTGTCCAAGGACTTTTGGATCTGACTAGAACTGTGCCATCTATATAATATCAACAAACAATAACTGTTATTATGCCGGCACACAAGAAATCTGAACTTTCTGGAACCCCCGTGTGCTGCCTCTACCGCACCTCACATGAATACCCGGCACCTCCGTAGCCAGGTGGGAAGGAGCAGCAGTGCGTAGCACAAGCTTCTTGATTAGACTGGGGTTCGAGGCCGTAACCACCAAATACGGAGGATGCGGAAAGGTCAAGGAATGACCACCGCATATTCCTGGAGCAATATGGCCTTAGTTGCTAATGCTCCTAAAAACCAAAACAACAACAACAACAAGAATACCCCAACCATAAAGTGGTCCCCAAGAAGCTGGCAGGAAAGAACATCTCACAGCTCAGTGCACAGGAGGTGCAAGATCCTCTAAACTCCTTCCCACCTACCCAGCTCTTCTGCAAGTGAGGTTAATGATGCCACCCAACAGGACTCCCAACTGGCTGATGCAGACAACGATCATATCTTTACCCTTCGGACTATCCTCTTAGATGCACTGAAGTAAGGTCAGAAAGTGTCGGGAAAAATGGTCCTTGACATTGATAACATCTGAGCAAAAATGGAGATCATCCACGATTTACAGACAGAGAATGCCTCCCTGCAAGAAAAAGAAAAGACAGCACAGCCCCAGGTTGCTCTGCCGATCTTTGCCCAGGTTACCTCAATACCCAAGGCAACCAAAGATCCAGCATTGGAGGACACTCATAGACAAAAGAAAGACCCAGAAAACAATATCATCCTGATTAAGGCAACTGACTAATCAGAGGCAAAAACAAGTGAGGAGGTGAAGAACAGCATAATGACACAGCTGAAGGAAGATCTAAAGGAAATAAGAATTAAAATATAAGACACATCAGAGAAAATGAAGTTCTTATAGAAACAGGTTACTTGTTAACACTTGTTACTTGTTAACAGGAGAGACTGCTTCTACAGGGATGGGATACACTTAAATAGAAAGGGTGCAAGAATGTTTGCTGATGCTATCGAGGCAATGTTAGGTGGGTCGGAAAACTGCTAGATTGGGGGGATACAAGGACTAATAGATTAACAGTAGCCACTGGCAGAGGTGAAAGTGATTCTTGCACTGCTTCTATTGGAATGAGCCGCAGCCTGGAAAATAAGATGCAGAATATTTCAGAGACTGCTGGGAATCATTGGGGTACAAGTAAACACATGGGTTGTGTTAGGGTAGCTAAGAAAAAGAACAGGTGCATGTATACTTGTGTGTACACCAATGCTAGGAGTTTAGTAAATAAATTTGATGAATTTGAGGTATTGCTCAAAACATCAAAGGCAGATATTGTGGGGATTTCAGAGACGTGGTGTCACACAGATATAAGAAATGCAGAACTGGAATTTGGGGAGTACAATGTGTACAGAAAGGATAGACAGGATAGGAAGGGAGGAGGGGTTATGCTATTAGTTAAGAAACACATAAAATCCAAGGAAGTGAAGCCAGTCGACATCGCTGGACAGTGCAGTGTCGAGTCAGTTTGGTGTGACATAAGCATTGGGAGATCAAAATTGAGAGTAGGAGTGTGCTATAGGCCTAATGACTCTGATGAGTATAATAAGAAACTGTTCGGAGAAATAGAGTGGGCCAGTAAATCAGAGAGTCTTATAATGGGGGATTTTAATTTCCCAGATATTGACTGGAATTTGGGGGCTGTTCACTCACACAGTAGCAAGGCTTTTGTGGATTTATTGGATGATTGTTTTCTACATCAGCATGTTCGGGAGGCAACTAGAGGGAGTAATACTCTTGATTTGATTATCAGTAGTGATTCTTCATGCATTCAGAATCTGCAGATAAATGAACCACTTGGTGGCAGTGATCACAGTGTGCTGAAGTGGGAGTTACTCAAAGAGGTAACTACCATTAGGGGTAAAGGGAAGGGGTATTGCTTTCGTAAAGGCGACTACAATGGACTGAGACAGTATTTAAATTCTATACAGTGGGATCAACTGATGATATTGCCAACAGCAAATTCAAAATGGGAAGCATTCAAAGAACTTATCGTGGAAGCTACTAGGCTTTACATACCAACTAAGAAATATTGTTCAAGGTTTAGGCCTAAATGGTTGTCAGATGAACTAATGAGGCATATGGCAGAGAAGAAAAATGCATGGGATACATACAAATTAACACGTGACACGGATGCCTATGATAGATACAAGTTGATCTGTAACCAAGTTACAAAGGAGGTTAGGCAGGCGAAGGCAGATTACGAGAGATCCTTGGCAAGGGATGCGAAGAAAAACAGCAAAGAGTTCTTTACTTATGTAAACTCTAGAAGGAAGGGGATGAATCAGATTGGTCCACTTGAGATCGATGGGTCAACTGTTGATGACCCTGCTCGGGTAGCTAACAAACTAAATGAATATTTTGCATCGACATTCACACATGAGGAGTTATTCAGCGAGGGGAATGCCAGAGGTGTATTCAACTCTAGCAGTAAGCTAGAGAATCTTGTAATAACTGAGAGCAAAGTGGAGGAGAAATTGTTGAAGATAAACACAAGAAAGGCACCTGGGGTGGATGGGATCTATCCAGTTATATTAAAGGAGGCAGCAAAGGAGGTAAGCAAACCCTTAGCCATAATTATGAGAGCTTCCTTGGATTCAGGGGAGGTACCCATTGACTGGAGATGTGCAAATGTGACCCCAATTCACAAAGGGGGATCAAAGGCTGACACAAGTAATTATAGACCTGTGAGTTTAACTTCTGTTCCCGGAAAATTAATGGAGGCACTGGTGAAAGAAGCACTGCAGGATCATCTAGACAAGACTTCAGTTATAGCTAGGACACAGCATGGTTTTGTTAAGGGGAAGTCTTGCCTGACCAATTTGATTGGATACTATGATGCAGTCACAAAAGAACTGGATGCAGGGAATAACTTTGATATTATATACTTGGATCTTAGAAAGGCTTTTGATACTGTTGCACATGGAAGACTGCTGCACAAATTGGAGCAGTGTGGCATTGGAGGCAAGTTGCTGCTATGGATAAAGGGGTGGTTGAGGGGGAGAAGACAGAGAGTGGTAATCAATGGACACTGCTCATCGTGGACTAATGTTATTAGTGGAGTCCCTCAGGGTTCAGTATTGGGGCCTTTATTGTTTTCTGTATTTATAAATGATATTGATGATGGTATATCAGGCTTAATGTCCAAGTTTGCAGACGATACAAAGGTTGGCAGGGTTGTCAAGGACACTACTGACACTATGCTGCTGCAACAGGATTTGGAAAGGTTGAGCAGATGGGCTTCGAGGTGGCAAATGAAGTTTAACATTGACAAATGTAAAGTACTACATATGGGAAACAGCAACCCCAGAGCAACGTATCAACTTTGTGGTACTACACTGACAGTGGTAGAGAATGAAAGGGACCTGGGGGTGGTGGTGCAGGCAGATATGAAGTTCTCTGAGCAGTGCAGACGAGCTGCAAGAGTAGCTCATGGTGTATTGTCAATGATATATAGAAATTTTTCTAGCAGGGATAAGGAGGTGATTATTCCCTTGTATAAGGCAATGGTCAGGCCACACCTAGAGTACTGTATACAGGCCTGGAGGCCTCATTTCAGGAAGGATGTAGAGCTGCTGGAACGAGTACAGAGAAGGGCAACTAGATTGGTGAATGGGACAAAGGGGTTCTCTTACGAAGAAAGGCTTAAGTTTTGCAAATTACAGTGTCTGGAAACTAGGCACCAGCGGGGTGATCTGATAGAGGTGTACAAAGCCTTGAATGGTTTGAGCATGCTCAATGCTGATGGGATTCTTCCTCTAACTCAGAAAAATCACCTGAGAGGGCATAAATTCAAATTGAGGAAAGACAGATGTAGGATAGATGTGCGGAAATTTGCCTTTAGCCAGCGGGTGGTTGGTGGGTGGAACAGACTTCCATCCCTTGTCGTGGAAGTTGATAGCCTAAATAAGTTTAAGGCTCAGCTGGACAGGTATTTCGAACGAACAGAGGGGTGAAGTGGAAGTGGTTATTTTTATTTATTTATGTTACTTTTTTTTTTTTTTTTTTTTTTGGCTGATGCTGCATAAGCTTGCTTTCTTGCATCAAATGCCTCTACTAATGCTAATGCTAATGCTAAACAGCCTCCTCCTCTGAAGCAGAAAAGATAAAGATGTCATCAAAGTTGAAGACCTGAATCTTAATGTGGGGGATCCCCAAAAGGCTGGGACCCACCATGATAATTTAAGACATTTCTAAAGACCCGACCAAGGACGACATCATAGATGAGATATATATAACAAAAACCTGAGGAGCCTTGATATGACCCAGCAGGAGGCACAGAATGTCATAAAATTCAGATTCCCGACCAAGTCAAGGAACAAAGGCCTGCTGAACTGCATTATTGAAGTAACCAGGCCCATAAGAAAGAGAATCATAAACCAAAGACTTTACAGTGGCATCTAGATGCTTTAAATGTCTTAATTATGGCCACTCAGCAAAGACCTGCCGACAGGAAGTCAACACCTGTGGACACTGTGCTACCATAGGACATGTATACTCGGATTGCCCAAACAAAGCTAGCCCCCTTCAGTTCCTCAGCTACAAGCTGCATAAGAGGGATTGAAATCACTCATTTAAAGACCCCAATTGTCCAGTGTTCCCAAGAGCCAAACAGTCAGTTAAATCCAAAACCACTTATGGATAACGACGACGACAGAAGCAACTGGTACAGCAGTAATAATCTAAGAGTCATGAAACTAAACTGTCAAAGATCGCTCACAGTTATGAATCAGGTCTCCAGGATTGTGGAAGAAAAGAAAATACAAATTCTACTCCTACAAGAGCCATACAAATATAAAGATCTGTCAAGGGACTGCCCACCAAGGGCAGGGTTCTGATGTCAAATGTGACAATCACTGGTCAGGGAGGCAATGCAGTAGTACGCTGCTGGGCCGCAACTGCAGTCTTCGACCCCAGACATCACAGTCACCAAATTGATGGGGCTATGCACCCCCTGACGCTGTCGCTGCCTCAATCAAGGGTCCCTTTGGAGGGCTCCACGTTGTCTCTATCTACATGCACTGTTCCCAGCACACACAGCTGATGAACCCATTCCTGGACAATGTAATCAACAACCTACGACAGCATAGTATACTGACTACGGCAGATGCAAATGCTAAATCCCAACTATGGAACAGCCCCCTTTCACTGACTGTAAAAGGGAACTCCTTGAACTCCTGTAAGAGGGAACTCCATCTTCCCACCAGCACAACCCCTCTTGGCAGCTCCAACATTGATGTAACAATCACTAATGATAACCTCTGCAACTCCATACATAATTTGCAGCTACACACCTCCTGGGCAACCAGCGTTCATAAACCCCATCACCTTCACAGTCAGCACTACAACAAGAAACAGACCATGGACTCAATATGAAGCTAGTAGCTTCAACACCAGGAAAGCAGACTGGCACACCTTTGATAAATATATCAAAGACTTTACAACACTAGACAATCTGGAAAGATTTGGAAGCCTTCCAGAAGAAGACCAAGCCACTGCCTTCCACCGGCCTGCAACACCTCAATGCCTTGATGTAAGTGGAGAGGACACTGTGCACCGTGGCGGAACACACAACTCACCAACCTCAGGAATGCGAGAATAGCCAGGAGAAAATTTCAACGAGCCAAGAGGGATAGAAGACTGGCTGGAGACATGGAAAGACTACAGGAAGCATACAAAGAGACTAGAAGAGTGTTCCATACCATGAGAAATGCAAATCATGGGAAAGACTTGTAGAACAAACCAGAAATGAAGACCCATGGAGTCTGATCTACAAACTTGTGACAGATAAGGTTATTCTGGGAGATATATACTACTCCCCCGGGCTCCCAAACCAGACAGAGTCAACAACCTGGGCTGAATCAGTAGAATCCATTCTTGATGCTATAGTCCATCAAGACATCCTCACATAAGAGAACATTTTCCAGACCAACAGTAGGCTTGACCACCTTGCACATGCAGGCATACTGTACGAGGAACCTATCACCAAACACGAAATTGGGGAGGCCACCCGGTTCACCAAATCTGGAAAATGCCCTGGCCTTGACATGCTCAAAGCCAAAGTCATAAAAAGAATATGGGCTGTGAGACCAGAGGTCATAATAAACCTGCATCAGGGATGGAGTCTTTCCAGCGCAATGGAAAAGGGCCCTTCTCAAGATAATTATCAAAAACCCCGAAAAGCCGCCTGACCAACCTCACTCATATAGGCCAATTGCCCTTTTACCCATTATGGATAAAGTGCTGGAAAAGATCACAGCCAGAAGATTACTTGCACTATCATTCAAAGGGCCTCCACTCTGAAAAAACAATACGGCTTCACAAAAGGAAAATGCACCAAAGATGTCATTCGGGCCATGATGAGGAATATGCCCTCGACCTCTTTGTGGATTTTAAAGGGGCCTTTGACACCCTTTGGTGGCAAAGCATCCTGGAGAGATTCTGAGAGGTGGGGATGTCTGCAACTATGTATCGCCTAGTGTCCAGCTACCTGGACGGCTGCCACCTTGTGGTCAAAATACCCACCGAGGAAGTTACCAGATCTTCGACTAGGGGTTGCCTGCAAGGATCCATCCTGGGTCCCCTTGCATGGAATGCGGTGTTAGACACCTGGATATCAAAACACTGCCCCAACATCATGAAGATAGCTTATGCTGAGATCTGGCTATGGTCCTGCATGGGGATTAGAGACTACAATTGGAAGAAGCAGCCAACAACGTTCTAGATCTCTCACAGTGGCATGAAAACCACAAATTTAGTCTCAGCTACTAAAACTCGACAGATGCTCCTCAAAGGACACCTAAACCCAACCAGGTCCCCCAGGTTAAGTATCGGGACCAACAAATAAAGCTTGACCCTACCTACAAATATCATGGAGTCCTGCTGGATGAGAAGCTATCCTTCAGAGAACACGCCAACTATATCAAGGAGAAGATCATAAAATATGCTGGCAAGCTCCTGAGGGTCACCAGGAAGAACTGGGGTCTGAAGGGGCAAACCTTAAAGCTCTACTATGAATATATTTTTCTCCCAATAGCCACCCATGGGGCAGGCACCTGGGGCCATAGTGCCAACTACACTGTAATAAAACGACAGCTAGACCAAGCACATCGCACCATCTTCCCGATGACCTCTAGGGCCCGCAGAACAGTTTCTACTCCTGCGCTGCAGGTCCTATCCAGCAAGTTACCTCTTCATCTCAAGGTAGCATACCATTATCTAATATACCATAAGAGACGGAACCTCCCATCATGCAGCAGCAACAACATAGCATTGGACCTGAACAACACCATCCAAGAAGAGAAGAAAAGAATTAGATGTGAACTGATCTCCATCTAGCAGAATTCCTGGGCTGCCAACATACTTGGAAGAACCACACATAATTACATGCCGACAGTGCAGGAGCACCCCAAATAGTTCAACAAATGGTTCATACCAAGCTTACACACAACTTTTATACTAACTGGACATGGAAGCCTCAACGCAAAACTTTGTACATTGGGTCCGGTACAAAATCCTGCCTGCACCTGTGGAATGCCAGAGATGGCCCACCACATTACATCACCTGCCCAATTTACCAAGACATGCGAATGCCTCTTCAAACTCTCAAGGAGGCATATGCACCGGAACAGGCACTACTACTTATACAAACGAAGGAGAACTTTGCAGCATTCAATGAATTCGCAGAATGTGTATTCAAATGTCAATGATGTCTGATGGCTCACCCGAACTAGGATCCTGCCCAGACATAACCAGCCTGCGGGTTCCACCCATATCCTAGCAAAATTCCCGACAAGAGGAAACCCACTGACAATAAGTACCAAACTCGGAAGATACTCCAGACCATGACAGCTAACCTCATACTCGGGTGGGATTACACAATCTGACTCAGTCACACTGAGTAGGAAACAGGCTTCGGTCTAGTAGGCTCCCTACCAGAAAACTAACCCTTAGAGGATAGGATATCAACCCCTCCGGGGACCCACCGCTGGGTGGACTTGCTGACCCCTTTCTGGGGGTGGGATTGACTCACTGTTCATCACTACAATCTGTATTCTTTTACTACTCTCATCACTTAGTTTTCTAAGGAATGCCTTCTCCCATTCCCAAATTACTATCCTCTTATCCCCCACCCAAACATCCCAAATTTCTCCCACTATCACCAACTCCTTTCAATTACTACTTGGGGCCCCCCATCTACCCTGAGGACCCCAGTAAAGAGTCATAGATGGTAGGACCTGGCGTGCTTCCACGTGGCTAGGGATGGGGGTCAGGGGACACTAGACCTGGTGTCTGGTGCACCCTGGCTCCTATATGCCCGCTGGGTATGGCCAACTGCAGAACATGTTCTGTTCTGCAGTTGCCAGGAAGTGCCGGCTTGGGCGTTGTCCAGTACTGAGGACTCAGCAGAGAATGGGGGGAACCCTAGAGCTCGCAACAATGATAAGAGACATCTGAATCTGACCATTGCCTCATATATTTGTTTAACCCAGGGGCTCACATCTGGTGAGTATGGGCTTGGCACACCCAGGGTCTTGAGCTGGATATCATCATTCTTCTCTTTCTCTCTTATTTTTTGCATCCAGTTCCTTTGTGAATACATCGTAGTATCCGATCAATTTGGTCAGACAAGACTTCCCCTTCAACAAACCCACGATGAGTCTGAAGTGTAACTGCAACCTTGTCTAGATGATCCTGCATTACTTTTATAACCAGTAACTCCATTATTTTCCCTGGAATAGAAGTTAAACTAACAAGTCTGTAATTACTTGTGATCCCCTCTTGTGAATTGGGGATACATTCACAGGAACCTTCCCCGAATTCAAGGATGCTCATAATTATGAAGTAAGGTTTGCTTACTTCCTTTGCTGCCATCCTTAATACAATTGGATAGATCCCATCTACCTCCAGGTGCCTTTCTTATGTTTAACTTCAACAATTTCTCTTCTACTTTCCTCTCATTTATTACAAAATCGTTTTGTGCCCTATCAGAGTTTGATAAACATTTGGCATCCCCTTCTCTACAGAATTCTTCATATGTGAATGTAAATGCAAAATACTCATTCAGTTCGTCAGCAACCTGAGCAGGATCATCAACAGTTGAACCATCAATACGAAGTGGACGAATTTGATTCATCCCCTCCCGCTTCCTTCTAGTGTTTATATAAATAAAGATGTCTTTGCATCCTTTGCGAAAGATTTCCCATAATCTGCCTTTGTTTGCTTTTTTAGTTGATTACGACTAGTTTATATCTACCATAGATTTCCGTGTCCCCTGATAATTTATATGCATCCCATGCATTTTTCTCCTTTGCCATGAGTCTCATTAGTTAATCTGACATCTTCTTTGGTAAACTTGAAGAGTATTTCTTAGTTGGTATGAAAAGCCTAGTAGCTTTTATGATTAATTCCTTGAATGCTTTCCATTAGAATTTGTTAATGGTAACATCATCAGTTGGATTCAATGTATAGAATTTAAAAACTGTCTAAGACCACTGTAGTCACCTTTACGAAAGCAAAAATCCCTCTCTTTACCTTTGATGGTAATTACTGTATATCTTTAAGTAAATCCCAAATCAATACATTGTGATCACTAGCACCTAGTGGTTCTTTTTATTTGCAGATTCTTAATGCATGAATAATCACTGCTGGTAATCAGATCAGAGAATTACTCCCTCTTGTTGCCTCTCTAACATACTGCTACAGAAAATAGTCATCTAATAAATCCACAAACTTCTTGCTAGTGTGCGAGTGATCAACCCACAAGCTCCAGCCAATATCTAGAAAGTTAAAATTCCTCATTATATGACATTCTAATTTACTGGCCGACTATTTCTCTGTACAGCTGTTCGTCATACACATCAGAGTCATTAGGCCTATAACACACTCCTATTCTCATTTTTGCTTTCCCGGTGCTTATGTCACACCAAACTGACTCAACATTGCACTGGCCACCCATGTCAACTGGATGTGCTGCCTTAGATCTTCTTAGACAACACCAGAAAACATGTCATGAAAAGAAGGGCAGAGAATCATATTAGGTGAATCAGGTTTGCTGAAGAAAAAATATTTAGAGACAATGGCGAGATTTAGAAGCACTTCAGTGTTTCCAATGGCACAACTTTACACACGCTCAATATTAAAACTAGAAAAGAAACTGAAATTCTTGTAAATGCATTACAATCTCTAACCAATCAAACTTCAGCATAAGAGAATGTAGAAAGTAAATGTAGTGATATCCTTGCAGAAACAGTTAATGATCACATATGGCTGAAAGTAATAAAACCCATATACTACCAAACATACACTGTAGTGCACAAGATACTCATTAAGTCTCATACAACTAGAGAAAGCCCACTACAATTAAAAGAAAAAACTGTACACATTGCTCAAAATAACAATTAAATTTAGTGTGTGTGTGTGTTTTTACATCTGAGTATTCTAGCATATTTTAAAAAATTTCACTGTTTTTTAAAAAGTAACACCACAGAACTAAGAGGTGTTGGAATTAATGAAATAAAAATATATACTCTATAGTGAGAAAAGTATTAAATGTTCTTGGTAGTTATTAATGTTTATTTAGCTGGGAAAACACAGGATTCATGCAACATCCTTCAAGTTGAAGTGCCAAGATTCTGCAACGGAATTTAGAATGATCTTTACCTTGAAAGGGTCAACAAGAGTTAATAAATTTTTCTCTATTTTTTAACTGGAAAAAAAAAAAAAAAAAAAGTGGGGGGGAACTTCATTCATCTACAAAGCCAAGAAGGGGGAATTTTCTCTTATATTTACCAAGCATGAAAATACTTTTTTAATTTGTGCAAGCTCGACAAAAACATGTCGCAGAAGTTAATAGTTGAATATTATGTTCGAAAACATTCACGAGAATTATATCTTGTTACATACAATATAGAGAGTTCCATACAAAAATGTTTATTAATTGAGAAAGCTTAGAGGTTGTTTGCTGTAATATTGTTGAAACAAAAGGTTATACAATGAGATACTTTGTCAAAGTATCCTTAGTTGTTAAGAACATAAAGCCTGTAGTATATTTTGCTAGTAAACATTTCAGATAATACAAACTCCAAATATTTTTTAAGTGTGCTGTGCACTGTATCACTTCTTTTTAATATTTTAATAATTCAGTTTTCCAAGGAAACTAAATTATGTCAAATAAAAAGGAGAAACCAAGGATGGGGTACAAAAGTTTAATGTCTTTTCTTGAAAGATGTCAAAAGTTACGGGGTGTGCAGTAGTTTTGTCCCAGACAGACAGTTTTTCTTTTTTTTTTTTTTTTACTGTGAAATGAATATTGAAATACAATTCAGCAGCAGCCTGGAAAGCAAGGCAATGGGGATTTCCAGGACTTCTGGGAGTCATAGTGGAACAAGTAAATACATGGGCTGTGTTAGGGTAACTAAGAGTAGAAACAGGTGCATGTATACTTGCATGTACACAAAATGCTAGGAGTATAGTTAATAAATTTGATGAGCTTGAAGTGCTAGTTAAGAAATCAAAGGCAGATATTGTTGGGATATCAGAGACGTGGTGTCACACAGACATAAGCAGTGCAGAATTGGAATTTGGGGAGTACAATGTGTACAGAAATGATAGACAGACAGGAAGGGAGGAGGGTTATGCTGTTAGTGAAGAAACACAAAATCTAAGAAAGTGCATCCAATTGATGTTGGTGGACAATGCAATGTTGAGTCTGTTTGGTGTGACATAAGCTTGTGTGTTTGTTTGTTATTTGGTTTTTAGGAGCAATAGCAACTAAGTCCATATTGCTCCGGGGATATGCGGTGGTCATTCCCTGCCCTCTCCGCATCCTCCATATTTGATGGTCATTGGCTCGAACCCCGGTCTAATTAAGAAGCGTGTGCTATGCACTACTGCTCCTGCCCACCTGGCTATGGGGGCACCACTGTGACATTAGCACTGGAAAAGGAAAAATTAGAGGTGTGTGTTATAGGCCTAATGAATCTGATGAGCATAATAAAAAACTGTACAGGGAAATAGAGTGGGGCAGTAAATCAAAGTGTCTTATAATGGTGGATTTTAATTTCCCAGAGACTGACTGGAATTTGTGGGTTGGTCACACACACTAGCAAGGTTTTTGTGGATTTATTGGATGACTGTTTTCTATAGCAGGATGTTCGGGAGGCAACTAGAAGGAGTAATACTCTTGATCTGATTATCAGTAGTGATTCTTCATGCATTAAGAATCTGCAGATAAAGGAACCACTAGGTGGCAGTGATCACAGTGTGCTGAAGTGGAGTTTACTCAGAGAGGTAACTACCATCAAGGGTAAAGGGAAGGGTTTTTGCTTTCGTAAAGGTGACTACGGAGCTCTGAGACAGTATTTAAATTCTATACGGTGGGACCAACTGATGATGTTACCAACAGCAAATTCAAAATGGGAAGCATTCAAAGAATTAATCTTGTAAGCTACTAGGCTTTTCATACTAACTAAGAAATATTGTTCAAGATTTAGGTCTAAATGGATGTCAGATGAACTAATCAGACATGTGACAGAGAAGAAAAATGCATGGGATACATATAAAATAACAGGTGACACAGAAGCCTATGATAGATATAACCTGGTCTGTAACAAAGTCACAAAGAAGGTTAGGCAGGCGAAGGTAGATTACAAGAAATCATTGGCAAAGGATGCAAAGAAAAACAGCAAAGAGTTCTTTACTTATGTAAACTCTAGAAGGGGATGAATCAGATTTGTCCACTTGATATCGATAGTTCAACTGTTGGTGATCCTGCTAAGGTAGCTAACAAACTAAATGAATATTCTGCATCTATATTCACACATGAGGAGTTATTCAGGGAGTGGAATGCCAGAGGTGTATCAAACTCTGGCAGTAAGCTAGATAATCTTGTAATAACTGAGAGGAAAGTGGAGGAGAAATTGTTGAAGATAAACATAAGAAAGGCACCTGGGGTGGATGGAATCTAACCAGTTATATTAAAGGAGGCGGAAAAGGAAGTAAACAAACTCTTAGCCATAATTATGACAGCTTCCCTGAACTCTGGGGAAGTACCCATGGCCTGAAGATGTGCAAATGTGACTCCAATCCACAAAGAAGGATCAAAAGGGGAGACAGGTAATTACAGACCTGTTAGTTTAACTTCTGTTCCAGGGAAATTAATGGAGGCACTGGTTAAAGAAGCATTGCAGGATCATCTAGACAAAACTTCAGTTATACAGCTTGGACACAGCATGGGTTTGTTAAGGGGAAGTCTTGTCTGACCAATTTGATTGGATACTATGATGGAGTCACAAAGGAACTGGATGCAAAGAATAACTTTGATATCATATATTTGGATCTTAGAAAGGCCTATGATTCTGTTGCACATGGAAGACTGCTGCACAAATTGGAGCAATGTGGCATCAGAGGGAAATTGCTGCTATGGATAAAGGGATGGTTGAGTGGGAGAAGACAGAGAATGGTAATCAATGGACACTGCTCTTCGTGGAGCCCCTCAGGGTTCAGAGTTGGGTCCATTGTTGTTTTCTGTATTTATAAATGACATTGATGATGGTATATCAGGCTTAATGTCCAAGTTTGCAGATGATATGAAGGTTGGCAGGGTTGTTAATGACAGTATGCTGCTGCAACAGGATCTAGAAAAGTTGAGCAGATGGGCTGAGAGGTGGCAAATGAAGTTTAACATTGACAAATGTAAAGTACTACATATGGGAAGCAGTAACCCCAGAGCAACGTATCAACTCTGTGGTACTACACTGACAGTGGTAGAGAATGAAAAGGACTTGGGGGTAATTGTGCAGGCAGATATGAAGTTTTCTGAGCAGTGCAGACAGTCTGCAAGAGTAGCTCATTGTGTCTTGTCAATGATATATAAGAATTTTTCTAGCAGGGATAAGGAGTTGATTATCCCCTTGTATAAGGCAATGGTCAGGCCACACCTTGAGTACTGTATACAGTACTCAAGGTGTGGTTTTAATTTGATTTTAAGGAGGTAGAGCTGTTGGAACGAGTACAGAGAAGGGCAACAAGATTAGTGAATGGAACAAAGGGTTGCTCTTATGAAGAAAGGCTTAAGTTTTGCAAATTTCAGTGATTGGAGACCAGGCACTTGCGAGGTGATCTGATTGAGGTGTATAAAGCCTTGAATGGTTTGAGCATGCTCATTGCTGATGGGATTGTTACTCTTGCTCAGAATAATCACATGAGAGGGCATAAATTCAAATTAAGGAAAGACAGTTGTAGGATAGATGTGCGGAAGTTTGCCTTTAGCCAGCAGGTTGTTGATTGGTGGAAAAGACTTCCATCTTTTGTTGTGGAAGTTGATAGCCTAAATAAATTTAAGACTGAGCCTGACAGGTATTTGGAATGAATGGAGGGGTGAAATCGGAGCATTTTTTTTATTTTGGCTGATGCTGCATAAGCTTGCTTTCTTGCATCGTATGCCTCTACTAATGCTAATGCTAAAAAAAAAATATCATTAGGTTTGGGTAAAGTTAAAGGGGGTGTAGAATACTTTCATGAAATACAAAAATATACTCAATCCACCAAATTTGATATGCCTGCATTGTTGTGGACACAATTATATTGATTGTCATAGTGCTCCTTTCATCACTAAGAAAGGAGCACTTGATGGCATTTATTCATCTTCTCTAATGATGGCAAACCATTGCTAACAAGTAGTGGTATAAAATTAAAACTTTATATTTGTATTTTTTTTTCAAGATTTGATAAGCTATGCCATTTATACGTACTCATGCAGCAATTATTGACTAGTCCCTCATATTCTTCTGAAACAGTTATTGTTGAGTCCTTATCCTTATTTACAATGAATTATCCATTGTAAATAAGGATATTGTAGATATACATAAATCAATGTAACCCTTATGGCCTATCATAGTTGCTAATTAAATTATATTGTTATAAGAGTACAATAAAGGGAATTTAGTATATAAGAACATGCAAAAAAATCTAAATTCTTTTAAAGGATATCAACTTACCCTCAATCAAGCTACTTTCAGTTTTACTGGGTAATCCATCATCTTTAATAATTATCTCCTCACCTTCAATGTCCATATTTTCATCTTTACTTGGGCTATCTTTTTCATCTTTGATATCCACTTCTTCAATTTTGATGGAATTATCTTTAATATTTGTCTCAACTTTATCTTCCTCATCTTTTGCAGCTTCATTTTTTTCATCTTTGACAATGTCATCCATTTCATCTTTGACATCATCTTTTTCATCTTTTACATCATCTTTTTCATCTTTTACAGTGTCATCTGTTTCATCTTTTACAGTGTCATCTGTTTCATCTTTTACAGTGTCATCTTTCTCATCTTTGATAGCATCATTTTTATCCTCTTCAAAGGCATCACCTTTTTCATCTCTGATGGAATCAGCTTTTTCACTTTTGATGGCATCAACGTTTTCACCTTTGATGGCGTCAACTGTTTCACCTTTGATGGCGTCAACTGTTTCACCTTTGATGGCGTCAACTGTTTCACCTTTGATGGCGTCAACTGTTTCACCTTTGATGGTGTCAACTGTTTCACCTTTGATGGCGTCAACCTTTTCACCTTTGACGGCGTCAACCTTTTCACCTTTGACGGCGTCAACCTTTTCACCTTTGACGGCGTCAACCTTTTCACCTTTGACGGCGTCAACCTTTTCACCTTTAACGGCATCAACCTTTTCACTTTTAACGGCAGCAACTTTTTCACCTTTAACGGCATCAACCTTTTCACTTTTAACGGCATCAACCTTTTCACTTTTAACGGCAGCAACCTTTTCACTTTTAACGGCAGCAACCTTTTCACTTTTAATGGCAGCAACCTTTTCACTTTTAGCGGCAGCACCCTTTTCACTTTTAACGGCAGCAAACTTTTCACTTTTAACGGCAGCAACCTTTTCACTTTTAATGGCAGCAACCTTTTCACCTTTAACGGCAGCAACTTTTTCACTTTTAATGGCAGCAAGCTTTTCACCTTTAACGGCAGCAAGCTTTTCACCTTTAACGGCAGCAAGCTTTTCACCTTTAACGGCAGCAAGCTTTTCACCTTTAACGGCAGCAAGCTTTTCACTTTTAATGGCAGCAACCTTTTCACCTTTAATTTCAGCAATCTTTTCACCTTTAATGGCAGCAACTCTTTCACCTTTAGTGGCAGCAACTCTTTCACCTTTAGTGGCAGCAACTCTTTCACCTTTAGTGGCAGCAACTCTTTCACCTTTAGTGGCGGCAACTCTTTCACCTTTAGTGGCAGCAACTCTTTCACCTTTAGTGGCAGCAACTCTTTCACCTTTAGTGGCAGCAACTCTTTCACCTTTAGTGGCAGCAACTCTTTCACCTTTAATGGCAGCAACTTTTTTATTTTCAATAGTATCATCTTTTTTATCTTTGACAGCATCACTTTTTTCTTCTGTGATAGAATCACCTTTGTCATCACTGACATCACTACCTTTCTCATCTGTAATTGTCACCTCTTCAACTTTGGGAGATTCCTTTTCATCATTTTTAATAACTATGTCTTTATTTACAGCAGCAGCAGCATCCCTTTTACGTTTAGTAACTGAATTCAGTTTCCTATTAATACGTACCTTTTTTTTAGTGTGGTCTTCATCACGTTTTACATTTAAGGCTTTACTTTTGGTAGACAATTCATTTTTCACAGATGTGTCTGGCATATATTTGCAGTCTTTAAAACTCACAGCTTCATTAGAAACAGCAGCACCTTTATTTTGTTTATGTTTATATTCTTTATCATTCTCATCACCACTTCTAACAGGCATACTATGGTTTTCAGTGCTCACATCATCATTTCCTACATCTGGTTCATCAATATCCATATCTTCATCTTCTTCCATATCCACAGCTTTACTTCCTATATCTCCTTCAGTATTTATAAACTTAATTCCTACATCTTTATCTTTATTTCTGGTAGTGCTTTCGACTTCACCAAGTGCATTGTCACCTTGAGTAGTATCATCTTTATCTTTAACAGATTTATGTTCAAGAGGCCCCTTTACTTGGGTGACAGACACTTCACTTTTGTGAGATATACATTCCATCTGCCCATATATTTTATTTTTGACTGCCGTGTCATTATTCTTCACAGTCTTATTTTCAACCAATTTGATTGTCACATCTTTGAGTTTAGCAATTGCAGATCTAGTATCTTCATTAAGAGAGTATACATTTTCTACCTTAGATTCTTTTTCCAAACCCTTCTTTAAGGATTTTTCAAAAATATCCAAATTTTTACTTTCAACATTTTCTTTCTTTTCATTAGAAGGGGTGCCATTAGCTAAACTTTGATCACGTGATTCATCTTCATCTGATAAAATCAATACAAATTCTCTTTGGTCTCTCTGCTGAGAAGTTGATGGAATTACACCATCATCTGCAGCTTCCTCCTCTGATGCCTCTTCTCTATCTTCCCAATCTGAAGGTTCTTCCTCTTCGGGTTTAGTTATGTCTTTTGAAAGATTTTCTTCATTTTCTGTAACATTAAGTGCTGCTTCTTCTTCCTCCTCTTCATCACCTTCACTCTGTAGCTTATCCTCAACAGAATCTTCATTACTGTCTATAAAAGTTAAATCCTTTCTAATATTCTCCAACACTTTTTCGTGTTCCTTTACTAATGGCAAATTTCCAGTACTACTTTTCGGTGTGTTGGAATCTTGAGATTTTTCAGTTATGGAATATTCCACTTCTGCATTACCCTTTTCACTTTTTTCTGTCATGGTCATGACATATATAACTATATATTTAATCTCATGTTACTTATTTATATTTTCAAATAATTTTGGCAGACATAAAATAACTATTCAGTACTTCATCTTGAACCCTGTCAAATTCCATTCCATTAATCATATGCTGATATGACAAATATAGGTCTGTAACAGAAATAAAAAATTAGCAAAATGATTTAAAAATGACACTTAAGCATATAAATAAAAACATTTTCACAAATAATACAAGTCAACTGTAATGCTTATTTGCCAAACCAATGATGATAAAATGCTATCATATATAATTTTTTGGAATAATTATAAATACTTTTAATAAAAATTATTAAAAACAAGAAGTCACAAGGCATGTTAGTTTAACTCTTCAATAATAAGATGATTTATCACACTTCAAACCAATACTGGAACTATGTTTTATGCAGTAAGAATACACAAAACATCCATTCCCCAATGTTTCACACATCTTAAACAATAACTTCATATAAACTTCATATAAAAATATCAAAATTTAAGTAAAACAGGGTTTCCAACTTTCTAGCCTTTGCAAATCTACAGGAGATTTCACAGTCTACACTAAATTCATGCTGAATCAGAAATTCAAACTTTGCTTCAAACAGTTTTTATGCTAGAGCACAGGTGCAGGGGTCAAAAGAGAAAGAATACTAACACGGTTAGTATTCCAGTTAGAGTTAATTTAGGGCAGGTAAGTAGGGAGCTTCATCTATTCCATAAGGATGAATATTTATTTGTAAACATATAGTAAATTTATTTTTATATAATATAATATGCAAGCAGCAGTGACGTGCAAAATACAGCCTCTCCTACTGAAATGCCAACCCCACCTTCTCGTAGTGCATCCTGTTTTTACAAATGGTGATATGGCGACGGAGTACAGGGCGGCATAACCCTACAACAGTGTCTGCCTCCATGTCAGGAGCGGCTATAAACAGCGTCTGTTCTCCATATTAAGAGCGGCTGACTAAAACACCTGGCTGAGGTATAAACAGCATGCAGAAGGCAATGGGCAATAGTAAATTTATTTTTATATAATATAATATGCAAGCAGCAGTGACGTGCAAAATACAGCCTCTCCTACTGAAATGCCAACCCCACCTTCTCGTAGTGCATCCTGTTTTTACAAATGGTGATATGGCGACGGAGTACAGGGCGGCATAACCCTACAACAGTGTCTGCCTCCATGTCAGGAGCGGCTATAAACAGCGTCTGTTCTCCATATTAAGAGCGGCTGACTAAAACACCTGGCTGAGGTATAAACAGCATGCAGAAGGCAATGGGAAACCACTGCATCATTTTTCTCAAGACAAGCAACCGTGCAAAAGACACAAAATCATACTTCATTACTGATCCTGTGGTGGATATCCCAAGATCCGGCAGGAGAACAATCAAGAATTCTCAGGTCGTCAGCCAGCAAAACCCTTGCAACAAACAGGAAATGAAAATTGGGACGTGGAATGTATGAACTCTACTGAGATTGGAGAAGCTGGAAGAAGTGAAAAGGATGATGCGTGATAGGGAAATGGACATCTTGGGCTTGTGTGAAACCCGATGGCAAGGTAATGGTGATTTCCTCAGTGATGAGTACAAAATGATCTACAGTGGAGGTACAGAAACTGGATGAAATGGAGTTGGTATCCTAATCCAGAAAAGCTGGGCAAAGAATGTTATGAATATCTATCATGTAAAATGATAGATATTCATAACTAAAATACTTGCTGTCACCAAGAATGATGAACAACCTCAAACAAACATCAAAATGGGGAACAACAAAGTGGAACAAGTGAAACAGTTTTGTTATTTGGAGAATTTCATTACCCAGGACAACCGGTGCACTACAGAGATCAGAAGAAGAATCACCCTTGCCAAGCAAGCAAGATTTCAGTAACAAGCAAAATATTCTAACCAGCAGACACATCGATAGGGAGACCACGAAAAAAGTTTGCCAAGTCATTCGTTTGGAGTGTGCTGCTGTATGGAAGTGAAACCTGGACATTATGCAAGCAAGATATCAAGAGACTGGAGGTTTTGGAGATGTGGGTCTGGAGGAGGATGTTGAGGATTAGCTGGACTGAGCGATGATCCAACGAATCTGTCTTGAACGAGATGCAAGAAAAGCGGCAGTTACTCACGACTGCGGCAAAAAGACAATCTAAATTTTTAGGACACACCCTAAGACATAACAAATTTTTAGTGAATATCTCATAGTGAAAAATATTGGGAAAGAAAGGAATGGGACGACCAGGGAAGAAAATTCTGGAAAACCTAATGAGGAAAATTAACTTTAGGGGATATGAGGAAATGAAATGTTCAGCAGAAGACAGAGATGTATGGTTGCAGTGACAATGCGAAGCCTTTAGAGTTTGATGATAATACAATACAATATTGTAAAATTGTAATATAAAATGTAAAATTGTTTTATTTTATTTTTTACTAGAAGCATTTTAGCAAAAAATTCCTTTATATAGTTAGCAAAAACATTTGATGCACCAGGTGCAAGAGGGATACTGATTCAGTGAGGTGGAGGCAGATAGTGATCCCTGCAATTTCTGGATCCACTCCTAGGTGGCATGTAACACATTTCCAATATAATATGTGGTGTGCTGCAGGAAAAGGCTGGTCACCCTTGCTTTAGCTTTATACCAAGATGTATATGTTACACCTGCTTGCATTACCTAATATATTATTGATTAACATAATAATATATTAGCTAACATAACATTGATTCTTTTTATAAATAATTAGTGAACATGTTATTTAAAGAACTGATATTGAAGACTGTTTATGAAATTGTGATTAAAAATAATAAATAAAGATTATGAATGAGATTTTGCCCATTCATGAGCAAACATGAGAAAGTGCACCTGTGTATAAAGTAGGCCAGCTGGTGTTTGCAACTAAAAATATTGCAAACACCAGCATTATTCATAGCTGTGTACATTATAGTGTTAAAACAAAGATGGTATTAAAAAGTCAGTAGGTTTGAATTATTTCTTGTCTAATCCTATATTATAAAATACGTACACGGCAGGCCAAAAAAATACGAACCCTTGTATTATGACAGTCACAGGCAGAAGAAATGCGAATAAATGCAAATTGATACAAAGAAAACTGTGATATGGGGTGATGATGTGCTGCCTCATTGAGTATAAAGACTGCACCGGCTGTTCGACTGCAGTAATCTGAAACTAAAATGGGGAAAACTTGTGATCTATCAGACTTTGAAAAAACTCTTACTGTGGATCCACGTTTATCAGGAGCCATGATGCTGACCGGGCTAGCTGGGTGGGTAAAGTGCCTGCCTGGCAACCCAAAAGTCACAGGTTCGAATCCCCCCCTCGGGCTTGGATATCACGATGGTGCCGCACTATCTGGTTGGATCTCACAGCCACGAGAGAAGCAGGAAAAAACTGGTTCCTTCGTATATTGCTCACATTATACGATAAAAAAAAAAAAAGGAGCCACAATTCAAGATATGAAAGACATAACTGCTTTCTCAAAAGCATCCTATCTCAAATGTTTTTAATCACTGGAAAGCAAGTAGTTCTTCCATGTCTCAAAGATGTAAATGTGGCAGAAAAACAATATTTCAAAAGCAAAGCTGTAGTATTCTAAGGAGGACTGTATGGAAAAATAGAACATCCAGCATATAGCAATAACATCCGAATTCAACCAAGCCCAGAACTGTCCCATTTCAACACATACCATATGCAGGGAATTGAAGAAATTGGATATTGGCAGTCACCTGCCTATTTAGAAAAACAGAACAATCTGCTTGCAGTGGTGCCAAGACACTGTGATTGGACAGTCGAACAATGGAAGAAAGTCATGTGGTCAGATGAATCATGATACACTTTGTTTTGCACTGATGATAGGCAGAAAGTGTGGCAAGGACCTGACAAAGTGATGGACCCTGCTTACCTTGTAAACAACCCAAGTATGAAAGAATGTTTTGTTGGCATGACTGGGTCCATTGACACTGATGGAAGGTTGAATGTCACCCAGTGAGTATTTGAATCCAAAAGTGATGGTCACTTTATGAATGTCAATGCAACAGCACATTGTGCCAGAATGGTTCAGAGAACATGACATGGAGTTCCACCATCTACCCTGGCCCCCCACATTCACCTGATCTCAACCCTAATGGAATGTGTGGGATTGCTGGAGAGAGCTGTTGAAAATTAAGTTTTTTTTTTTTTTTTTTTAAGTTGTTGGCGCATCGGCTTCTGTGGCTATAATGCACCCCCCAAAGTTTTTGCATTTTACTCTGATCCAAGCCCGAAGCGGGATTAGAACCCGCGACCTTTGGGTTGCCAGGCAGGCACTTTACTCACCTGGCTAGTCCAGTCAGCAGAAATGAAGTCCTCTTCCTTCAACTTTGTCGCAGCTACATTCTGCTGGAAGAATGTAAAACACCTTATAGACTGCAGTAATCTGAAACTAAAATGGGGAAAACTTGTGATCTATCAGACTCTGAAAAAGCTCTTACTGTGGATGCACATTTATCACTTGTTATTCGAAACAAAGGCGGCCCGATTTGATACTGAATAAAGGCTCATTTTTTTTTTACCAGTGTGTATAGCATATAATTTATACAAAGATGTGCTTGCCAGGTTGTCTGCATGGCAAGCAGAAGTACAATGCTATAATATTGCACTATCTATGCAGTGCAAACGTGACCCAATTCCAAAAGTTAAAGGTAAACAAAATAGTTATGTTTTTAAAATTGAAGTTTGCCTGGCTGTTCACTTTATTTACAGTTTGGCATATATTAATTAAAAGAGACCATCTTCCAACTGATGAGAAGCCAGTAAGCTTCAAAACAACTATCTTGTATCAGATATTTAAATGTACAGCAGATTCGCCTATTTGGGTGAATCTGCTATGCATTTAAAAATCTGAGACACCACAAGACAGCTGTAAATTATATTAATTCATTACTGCAAATCATACATTAGCAGTTTAGGCAGAATCACGGATAACAATATTTGTCTCTAAGTTGACCATAAGTCCAAGCCTTTGTGCTGAGTATTCAGCACTCAGTCCTAGTAAGAGCAGAAAGTTTCTCCATAATTTAAATCAAACACAGATAAAGTGTATCAACTTCGATAAGACTAACTATTGCATTGAAATATCCATGCACTCCTATAATATTGTAAAGGCTGTTCCTATCTGAGGATGGTCTGTATGTATCGTACATTTAATGGATTTATGGTGCACAATTCTCTTGACTTGGTGCATTTTAGCCTCAGATCAGGAGAATGTCTGTTCCAACTCTTTAAAATACACTACTTCAGAGCAGAGTAACATTTACATTTTCATTTACATTTTCGTGTTCAGAAAATTGACAATTAGTAAAAAATCCATTTCACCTATCCATTCCCTCCAATAGTTTGTCTAGTTCTTCCTTGAATTTATTCAAACTATCCACTTTAACAAAAATGGAAGGAAGCTTGTTCCAGCAATCAACCACCATTGGCTGAAGGAATTTCTGCATATATAATTTCTGCAACCATCTTTCCTCAATTTGAATTTATGACTGCCCTCGTACATAGTCTGAGCAGGAGAAAGAATCCCATCAGCACTGAGCTTGCTCAAGCCTTAACCACCTCAATCAGATCACCTCACAGGTGCATAGTCTCCAGATGCTGCAATTTGCAGAAATGAAACCTCTCTGGTAAGAGCATCCCTTTTTCCCTCACCAACCTCATTGCCCTTCTCTGTACCTGTTCCAGAAGCTCTACATCCTTCCTAAAATGAGGCCTCTAGACCTATTTGCAGTATTCAAGATGTGGCCTGATCAATGCTTTATACAACGGGATAATCACCTCCTTATCCCTGTTAGCAAAATTCCTATGTATCATTGGAAAAAACCCCATGAGATGTCCTGGCAGCCTGTCTGCAGTGCACAGAGAACTTCATATGAGACTGCACAATTACCCCAGGTCCTTTTCATTTTCCACTACCCTGAGTATAGTACCCCCACACAGTTGATACATTACTCTGGGATTACTACTACCCATATGCAGTACCTTACATTAGTCAAACTTCAATTGTCATTTCTTAGCCCATCTGCCTAATTTTTCTAGATCTTGTTGTAGTAGCATACCTTCATTACTGTTAACCACCCTGCCAACCTTTGTTTCATCTGAAAACTTGACATTAAGCATGATATACCCTCATGCCATTAATAAATACAGAAAACAACAATGGGGTCAGCACCTATCCCTGGGGGCCTCTACTAATAACTTTAGTCCAGGAACAGCGGTGTCCACTAATAACCACTCTGTCTTCTTCCACTTAACCATCCCCCTTTATCCATAGCAGTAACTTGTCCTTAATGCCACATTGTTCCAACTTGTACAGCAGTCTTATTATGCGCAACAGTATAAAAAGCTTTCCTGAAATTCAAGTATAGCCAAAACCTGTAAGATGTCAATGATTGTAATCATTCGCAGCCACTACTGGCATTGTGAATTAAATGCCTTGATAATTTGTATTAATATAATTTGTATTATTTTGTATTAATAAAATAAGAATGTCATAAAAAAAAAATTGTATGTTTTACTATGTTTGAATTTCAATCATGGGGAACATTCTACTCCCACTGAAGGCCAATGCCAAGTACTTTGTGCCAAGTCTTTGCTTATAATTCAACTTTTTTTAAGACAATACCATTCTCATTGGCTCTGCCAAGTTGGTAATATCTTTTTAAAAGCAGAATATTCCTCATGACTGAAAATCAAATGCAATGAATTTTAATAGATAAAGCACCCTGCAATCCTATAACAGACAATGTGACTACCATGAAAATTAAGGACCTTTTAGATCTCTGCATTGAATAATTTTTTTATGAAAAACCCAAACACGAAAGACATTAGGACCTACAGTACTTAGTACCATGCATGAAGTGAAGGTTGAGAAGATGAAACAAGATAATTGTTGATATTAAACTTGAATTTTTGTAGATGGTAATTTTCAAGAAATATCTGTGAAGGGAAGGTTGTTCCAGAAAACAAAGTTGAAGGGATATATGAGGAAGAAAAGTTGGTTGTGTGAGTTTGAAGTTGGGGAATAAAAGGATGTTGACTGATTGTGGCACATGTATTTGAGTGGCTTGAAAGAGAGAGGGAGGGGAATTATAGAAGCTAATTCAGAAGAACAGCACCCATTGAAGTATCTACAGAAAAGGCATGCAACAGGAACAGAACATATATGAGAAGAAGAGTGGAGAGACTTTGTCAGAGATGGGTCATTAAATAACTTAACTACCTCTTTCGAACGGAGTCTAGAAGTATGAGAGAAGTTATGGAGCAGATCTGTTCTTGTATTAGCAGTTCATGTCTAATAGCAGTCCTTGTATTAGAAGTTCATGTCTAATAGCAGTTCTTGTATCAGAAGTTCATGTCTAATAGCAGTTCTTGTATCAGAAGTTCATGTCTAATAGCAGTCCTTGTATCAGAAGTTCATGTCAAAAAATGATATCTGAGTTAGCATTAGCATTAGTAGAGGCATTTGATGCAAGAAAGCAAGCTTATGCAGCATCAGCCAAAAAAAAAAAAAAAAACCCACTTCCACTTCACCCCTCTGTTCGTTCAAAATACCTGTCCAGCTGAGCCTTAAACTTATTTAGGCTATCAACCTCCACCACAGGGGATGGAAGTCTGTTCCACCAACCAACCACCCGCTGGCTAAAGGCAAATTTCCGCATGTCTATCCTACATCTGTCTTTCCTCAATTTGAATTTATGCCCTCTCAGGTGATTATTCTGAGCTAGAGGAAGAATCCCATCAGCATTGGGCATGCTTAAACCATTCAAGGCTTTATACACCTCTATCAGATCACCTCGCTGGTGCCTAGTCTCCAGACACTGTAATTTGCAAAACTTAAGCCTTTCTTCGTAAGAGCACCCCTTTGTTCCATTCACTAATCTTGTTGCTCATCTCTGTACTCGTTCCAGCAGCTCTACATCCTTCTTGAAATGAGGCCTCCAGACCTGTATACAGTACTCTAGGTGTGGCCTGACCATTGCCTTATACAAGGGAATAATCACCTCCTTATCCTTGCTGGAAAAATTCCTGTATATCATTGACAATACTCCATGAGCTACTCTTGCCGCCCGTCTGCACTGCTCAGAGAACTTCATATCTGCCTGCACAACCACCCCCCAAGTCCCTTTCATTCTCTACCACTGTCAGTGTAGTACCACAGAGTTGATACGTTGCTCTGGGGTTGCTGTTTCCCATGTGTAGTACTTTACATTTGTCAATGTTAAACTTCATTTGCCACCTCTCAGCCCATCTGCTCAACCTTTCCAGATCCTGTTGCAGCAGCATAGTGTCAGTAGTGTCCTTGACAACCCTGCCAACATTTGTATCGTCTGCAAACTTGGACATTAAGCTTGATATACCATCATCAATATTATTTATAAATACAGAAAACAATAATGGACCCAACACTGAGCCCTGAGGGACTCCACTAATAACATTAGTCCACGATGAGCAGTGTCCATTGATTACCACTCTCTGTCTTCTCCCCCTCAACCACCCCTTTATCCATAGCAGCAATTTGCCTCCAATGTCACACTGCTCCAATTTGTGTAGCAGTCTTCCATGTGCAACAGTATCAAAAGCCTTTCTAAGATCCAAGTATATAATATCAAAGTTATTCCCTGCATCCAGTTCTTTTGTGACTGCATTATAGTATCCAATCAAGTTGGTCAGGCAAGACTTCCCCTTAACAAAACCATGCTGTGTCTGAGCTATAACTGAAGTCTTGTCTAAATGATCCTGCAGTGCTTCTTTAACCAGTGCCTCCATTAATTTTCCTGGAACAGAAGTTAAGCTCACAGGTCTATAATTACTTGTGTCAGCCTTTGATCCTCCTTTGTGAATTGGGGTCACATTTGCACATTTCCAGTCTATGGGTACCTCCCCAGAGTCCAAGGAAGCTCTCATAATTATGGCTAAGGGTTTGCTTACTTCCTTTGCTGCCTCCTTTAATATAACTGGATAGATCCCATCCACCCCAGGTGCCTTTCTTGTGTTTATCTTCAACAGTTTCTCCTCCACTTTACTCCCAGTTATTTCAAGATTCTGTAGCTTACTGCTAGAGTTGAATACACCGCTGGCATTCCCCTTGCTGAATAACTCCTCATGTGTGAATGTCGATGCAAAATATTCATTTAGTTTGTTAGCTACCTGAGCAGGATCATCAACAGTTGACCCATCAATATCAAGAGGACCAATCTGATTCATCCCCTTCCTTCTAGAGTTTACATAAGTAAAGAACTCTTTGCTGTTTTTTTTTGCATCCCTTGCCAAGGATTTCTCGTAATCTGCCTTCGCCTGCCTAACCTCCTTTGTAACTTGGTTGCATATCAACTTGTATCTATCATAGGCTTCTGTGTCATGTGTTAATTTGTAAGTATCCCATGCATTTTTCTTCTCTGCCATATGCCTCATTAGTTCATCTGACATCCATTTTGGCCTAATCCTTGAACAATATTTCTTAGTTGGTATGTAAAGCCTAGTAGCTTCCAAGATAAGTTCTTTGAATGCTTCCCATTTTGAATTTGCTGTTGGTAACATCATCAGTTGGTCCCACTGTATAGAATTTAAATACTGTCTCAGTCCATCTGTAGCTTACTGCTACAGATGGACTGAGACAGTATTTAAGAGAAGCAACAACCCTTCCCTTTACCCCTAATGGTAGTTACCTCTTTGAGTAAATCCCACTTCAGCACACTGTGATCACTGCCACCTAGTGGTTCATTTATCTGCAGATTCTTAATGCATGAAGAATCACTGCTGATAATCAAATCAAGAGTATTACTCCCTCTAGTTGCCTCCCGAACATGCTGATGTAGAAAACAATCATCCAATAAATCCACAAAAGCCCTGCTAGTGCGTGAGTAACCAGCCCCCAAATTCCAGTCAATATCTGGGAAATTAAAATCTCCCATTATAAGACTCTCTGATTTACTGGCCCACTCTATTTCCCTGTACAGTTCCTTATTATACTCATCAGAGTCATTAGGCCTATAGCACACTCCTACTCTCAATTTTGATCTCCCAATGCTTATGTCACACCAAACTGACTCAACACTGCACTGTCCAGCGATGTCGACTGGCTTCACTTCCTTGGTTTTTATGTGTTTCTTAACTAATAGCATAACCCCTCTCCCCTTCCTATTCTGTCTATCCTTTCTGTAGACGTTGTACTCCCCAAATTGCAGTTCTGCATCCCTTATATCTGTGTGACACCACGTCTCTGATATCCCAACAATATCTGCCTTTGATGTTTTGAGCAATACCTCAAATTCATCAAATTTATTTACTAAACTCCTAGCGACTGTGTCCACCGGCCTGCCTTATGGAAACTACTAGAGGTTGAACATGTACCTCGAAAAGTCATCACACTCCTCCAAACTGCATACAACGGTTTAACCAGCCAGGTGCGCATCCAGAACGATTTATCTGAGGAATTTACCATCCAAACTGGAGTCCGCCAAGGGGATGTAGCCTCCCCGTTGCTTTTCAACATCGTGGTCGACGCCATTATGAGGCAAGCATTCAGAAACAGACAGGGCATACAATATGACAAGGATCACTATGTGACTGACCTGATGTTTGCTGATGATAGTGCTATCCTTGCCGGTAACGACGCTGAAGCCACGGACATCCTCTACGACATTGCCCGCATTGCCCGGCCATACGGTTTGAAGATCAATGCTGGTAAGACAAAGGCCCTGACAACAGATGGGTCGCAAGCCACCATCTATCTTGAAGGCGTCCAGATCGAGCAAGTGCAGGACTTTAAATACCTTGGGTCGCTGGTCCAGGAGAAGAAAGTTGCATCCACCATGGAAATCCACAGCAGAATTGGACAGGCGGCCACTGCGTTCGCCTCGCTCAAATGGTGTCTGTGGAAGAGGACCAACATTTCCACAAAGACTAAAATCCGACTCTTCCGGACTTTGATCCTGCCCATTCTTCTTTACGGATCGGAAACATGGATTTGTCTCAAGTTAGATTTGAACAAACTTGAGGTATTCCAAATGCGATGCCTGCGGCAGATCTTGGGCATCTCTCTTCGCGACCGCATCACTAATGATACCATCCGCGCCAGATGCCAACAGCAACCAACCATTGCCGACCAAATCCAGAAGCGAAGGCTCAGATGGTTTGGCCACGTATGTAGAATGGGCACGAACAGAATACCATCCACACTCCTTTGGAGACAACGACCCACCCAATGGAGCATCCAACGGACCGCGCCTAGGAAAACGTGGGCCAAGCAAGTGGAAGATGACTTGAAGAGCCGACGTCTCGACCTTAACCAGGCCAGGACTGAAGCCATGGATCGTAAGGTATGGAAGAACATCACAGAGCAAGTCCGAAACCCTGCGGCACCTACAGCAGCATACTGGTTGCGTGGCCAACCGCCTCCCCCAGCTGCCAGCTAAGGACCAAAGAAGAAGAAGAAGAAACTCCTAGCAATTAAGTTAAGTTAAGGAACAATTGAGTTAAGGAACAATTGTTAGCAAGCCTTCAATTTCTAGCAAGAAAACAAGAGTTACAAACATAACAGGCAGCAAATGTTACAATGTTTCAATTCCAGAAATGACAAGATTTTCATTTCCTGGGGCAAGTCTTCAGAACCATTCAGAATTGCATCCCCTTTTAACTAACCAACCACATGAACATGCACCTTCATTATTATGGAGAGCATGCCCTTCCACTATTGTGCCCGAAGTGGATGTCTTGGATGCGACATCCTGGTACTCTTCAATTTTCTACTATTATTATGAATTAAATCCTAAACTGTGCAATTTTACTATTAACTTTTAAATGAAGTATAAGGTGGCAAGGGAAGAACAAGTCAACAAACTCATTTACCACTGTATGTTTGCATACATCTAGTTCTATCTTGGGCAAATTAATCCGAGTGGCACTCACACCAAAACTCACAAGCGCATAAGGTTCATTTTGACTTTATTCAATAAAGTGGTTCTGGAGGGTAAAACAGCAGGAGTGAAAAAAATAAATAAAATCAAATAATTAAATAAAAAATAAAATTATATTTTAATAAAAAGTATGCCGAAATGATCCATCCTCTCAATGTGGAAATCTTGACTTTGTATGACAAAGTCAAGATTTCCACATTTCAGTTATAAGGTACTAGATAGCGTTAGCTTAGTACAGTATATACTATTAGCAATTAATCAGTAAAATTTAATGATCTTGTTAAACTTCATTGTCAATTAAATTGTACTTTTTTAACTAAATACATATAACGACTTAGATTTTACAAACGTAACATTATTAATTAATGCATAACTTGATACGGAAGTTATATAACGAAACTCAGAGATAATACTCGATACTGAATATATATATATATATAGATATATAGCGTTATAACTGCATTTGGATATAAGTTTAGGGTTATAATTTTGTACTGAAATTGAATTGAAATCATGACTCAGACCAGAGCAAAGCAAAAGGCTCTCGCTAATGGGAGTACTGTGGCTCAGGGGGAGAACTGAGGGGGGGGGCAGTTGCCCTCTGAATCACAGCCTTTTAAAATGCACTGCTTTATTGATGTTTGTGGACAATCAGGTAAGGGACATGATACTGCCAAGGGGAATGTCTTTGTGCGTGTGCAATGTAAGGAGTGTGGGGAAATTAGGCAACAACTCAGCGTTGTTATGGGCCTATATGAGAGCTTGAAGGACAGGGTGGATGCCATCGAAGGATTTAAATTGAGGGGCCCATCAAGCTCTCAGCTGCCCATATCAATGCCAGAGCTTGCACTTGATCATCACGCAACACAGCGGCAACCCCCAAGGCAGAATGCGCTGGTCCCACAGGAACTAGTAGTTGTCGGTGACTCTATTGTCAGGGAAACAGGGAACATGGTGTGTAAACAGGACAGGTGGAACAGGACCAGGGTATGTCGGCCAGGGGCAAAGGTTGATGACATTGTAGATCAGACATCTTTTAAGGGCACAAAAGGTGATATCGTTGTACACGTTGGCACTAATGATATTAAGAGTAGGAGACCGGCGGAATTACTTAACAAGTACAGGTCACTGTTGAAAAAAAGTTGTGAATTACGGTTGAATTTGAAAGTGTCTGCAATTGTGCCCAGACACAATAGGAGGGAATGTATGATGAGAGCCTTGTCGATCAATTTGGCTCTGGAAAGATTGTGCAAGGCTCAAGAGGTAGAATTTTTTTCAGCCTGGTCTGTATTTGTTAACAGGAGAGACTGCTTCTACAGGGATGGGATACACTTAAATAGAAAGGTTGCAAGAACCATTTACTAATGCTATCGAGGCAGTGTTAGGTGGGTCGGAAAACTGCTAGCTTGGGGGGGGATACAAGGACTAATAGATTAACAGTAACTGCTGGCAGAGGTGAAAGTAATTCTTGCACTGCTTCTATTGGAATGAGAAGCAGCCTGGAAAACAAGATGCAGGGTATTTCAGAGACTGCTTGGAGTCACTGCGGTACAAGTAAACATATGGGTTGTGTTAGGGTAGCTAAGAATAGGAACAGGTGCATGTATACTTGCATGTACACCAATGCTATGAGTTTGATAAATAAATTTTAGGTGTTGGTCAAAACATCAAAGGCAGATATTGTTGAAATATCAGAGACGTGGTGTAACACAGATATAAAGAATGCAGAACTGCAATTTGGGGAGTATAATGTGTACAGGAAGGATAGACAGGTTAGGAACCGAGAAGGGGTTAAACTATTAGTTAAGAAACACAAAATCCAAGGAAGTGCAGCCAGTCAACATCACCGGATAGTGCAGTGTCGAGTCAGTTTGGTGTGACAAGCACTGGGAAATCAAAATTGAGAGTAGGAATGTGTTATAGGCCTAATGACTCTGATGAATATAATAAAAAAACTGTACAGGGAAATAGAGTGGGCCAGTAAATCACAGTGTCTTATAATGGGGGATTTTAATTTCCCAGATATTGACTGGAATTTGTGGGTTGGTCACTCACACACTAGCAAGGCTTTTGTGGATTAATTGGATGATTGTTTTCTACATCAGCATGTTAGGGAGGCAACTAGAGGGAGTAATACTCTTGATTTGATTATCAGTAGGGATTCTTCATGCATTAAGAATCTGCAGATAAAGGAATCACTAGGTGGCAGTGATCACAGTGTGCTGAAGTGGGATTTACTCAAAGATGTAACTACCATCAGGGTAAAGGGAAGGGTTTTTGCTTTCGTAAAGGCGATTACGGTGGTCTGAGACGGTATTTAAATTCTATACGGTGGGACCAACTGATCATGTTACCAACAGAAAATTCAAAATGGGAGGCATTCAAGAGAATTCATCTTGGGAGCTACTAGGCTTTACATAGCAACTAAGAAATATTGTTCAAGGTTTAGGCCTAAATGGATGTCAGATGAACTAATGAGACATGTGGCAAAGAAGAAAAATGCATGGGATACTTATAAATTAATGGGTGACATGGAAGCCTACGATAGATATAAGTTGGTCTGTAACCAAGTCGCAAAGGAGATTAGACAGACAAAGACATAGGAGAAATCTTTGGCAAGGGATGCAAAGAAAAACAGCTAAGAGTTCTTTACCTATGTAAACTCTAGAAGGAAAGGGATGAATCAGATTGGTCCTCTTGATATTGATGGGTCAACTGTTGATGATCCTGCTCAGGTAGCTAACAAACTAAATGAATATTTTGCATCGACATTCACACATGAGGAGTTATTCAGCAAGGGGAATGCCAGAGGTGTATTCAACTCTAGCAGTAAGCTACAGAATCTTGAAATAACTGGGAGTAAAGTGGAGGAGAAACTGTTGAAGATAAACATAAAAAGGCACCTGTGGTGGATGGGATCTATCCAGTTATATTAAAGGAGGCAGCAAAGGGCAACAAAAGTAATTATAGACTTGTTAGTTTAACTTCTGTTCCAGGGAAATTAATGGAGGTACTGGTTAAAGAAGCATTGCAGGATCATCTAGACAAGACTTCAGTTATAGCTCGGACACAGAATGGTTTTGTTAAGGGGAAGTCTTGTCTGACCAATTTGATTGGATTCTATGATGTGGTCACAAAGGTCACAAAGATGCAGGGAATAATTTTGATATCATATATTTGGATCTTAGAAAGGCTTTTGATACTGTTGCACATGGAAGACTGCTGCACAAATTGGAACAGTGTGGCATTGGATGCAAATTGCTGCTATGGATAAAGGGATGGTTGAATGGGAGAAGACAGAGTGGTAATGAATGGACACTGCTCATCATGGACTAATGTTATTAGTGGAGTCCCTCAGGGCTCAGTGTTGGGTCCATTGCTGTTTTCTGTATTTATAAATGATATTATGATGGTATATCAGGCTTAATGCCCAAGTTTGCAGATGATACGAAGGTTGGCAGGGTTGTTAAGGACACTAATGACAGTACTTTGCTGCAACAGAATCTAGAAAAGTTGAGCAGATGGGCTGAGAGGTGGCAAACGAAGTTTAACATTGACAAATGTAAATGTACTACATATGGGAAGCAGTAACCCCAGAAGTAACGTATCAACTCTGTGGTACTACACTGTCAGTGGAAGAGAATGAAAAGGACCTGGGGGTAATTGTGTAGACAGATATGAAGTTTTCTGAGCAGTTCAGATGGTCTGCAAGAGTAGCTCATGGTGTCTTGTCAGTGATATAGAGGAAGTTTTCTAGAAGGGATAAGGAGGTGATTATCCACTTGTATAAGGCAATGGTCAGGCCACACCTTGAGTACTGTATACAGATCTGGAGGCCTCATTTTAACTGTTGGAATGAGTACAGAGAAGGGCAACAAGGTTAGTGAATGGAACGAAGGGTTGCTCTTACAAAGGCTTAAGTTTTGCAGATTACTGTGTCTAGAGACTAGGCACCTGCTAGGTGATCTGATTGAGGTGTATAAAGCTTTGAATGGTTTGAGCATACTCAATGCTGATGAGATTCTTCCTCTTGCTCAGATGGATGGCTCAGATGGAGCAATCTGAGCATCTTGCTCAGATTGCTTAGACGGAACAGACTTCCAAAAGATGGAAGCCTGTTCCACCTTTAGCCAGCAGGTAGCTGATAGGTGGCACAGACCTCCATCTTTTGTTGTGGAAGTTGATAGCCTAAATAAATTTAAGGCTGAGCTAGACAGGTATTTGGAACAAATGGAGGGGTGAAATGGGAACTTTTTTTTTTTTTTTTTGGCTGATGCTGCATAAGCTTGCTTTCTTGCATCATACGCCTCTGCTAATGCTAATAATGTGCAATACTAAAACTTTGATAGCCACAAAATTAATGTAGTGCAGCAGTTTTCCTCTTCAATATTTTAATTATGCTACTAAATTAGAAAGTGAAAATATGATCCTATATATACATAATTTAGCAAAAATTATTTTGAGCTCCCCACAACAATATTTATTTATTTTGATGTGTGGGAGCAGACATAGAGGAAAGCTACATGAACTCTACTAAATTTTTGATACAAATAATTTTGCATTCATACAATATTCTAAATCAGTTTTAAGGTATGCTAATTTCACTCTTTTGGATTGGCAACTTTCATTTCAATTAAAAGTGTTTTGTACACTTCATTTGGAAGAATTATTGTAAGAAATAACTTATCAGAATAACAAAATTATATGACATACAAAAAGTAATTTAGAAATGAAATTACCCTGTTTTTGTAATTTTTTATTCCTGAATTACTCACTGTGATCTGTATCATATAATGTTAAAATACTATTAAAAAAGAAACCATTTCATTACAAAATTTAACTCTTACAAATGAATATAAAAGGCACATATTTTGCCTGAAGTGAGAGAGGCCAACCGAACTTTACAGCAAAACTAGTCTTGAAGTATGGGCATCAAGCAGAATTTATCAAAAAATTGGCAAAGTTCATCCATCCTCCAGATATGCTGATGCAAGGAAGTAAGCAAACCCTTAGCCCTAATTATGAGAGCATCCTTGGACTCAGGGAAGGTCCCCACAGACTGGAGATGTGAAAATTTATCCCCAATTCACAAAGTGGGATCAAAGGGAGGGGTGAATCATGAGTAATTACAGACCTGTTAGCTTAATTTCTGTTCCAGGGAAAATAATGGAGTCACTGGTTAAAGAAGCATTGCAGAATCATCTACACAAGACTGCAGTAATAATTCGGACACAGGGGAAGTCTTGTCTGACCAATTTGATTGAATACTATGATGTGGTCAGAAAAGAACTGGATGCAAAAAATAATGTTGATATCATATATTTGGATTTCGGGAAAGCTTTCCTGAAATCCTGTTTTCTATCAGCATCAAATTTCAGGAAAGCTTCCTGAAATTTGATACTTTTGCACATGGAGGACTACTATACAAATTGGAGCAGTATAGATTAAGAGCAAGTTGCTACAATCGATAAAAGGGTGGTGAGTGGGAGAAGACAGAGCATGGTAATCAATGGACACTGCTCTTTGTGGACTAATGTTATTAGTGGAGTCCTCCATAGTGTGTCACCCAACAATGGGCCCAGTGTTAGGCCCATTGTTGTTTTTATATTTATAAATATCGATGAAGGTATATCAGGCTTAATGTCCAAGTTTGCAGATGATACAAAGGTTGGCAGGATTGTTAGTGACAGTAAGAACAGTATGCTACTGCAAAACGATCTAGAAAAGTTGGGCATATGGGCTGAGAAGTGGCAACTGAAGTTTTAACATTGACAAATGCAAAATACTGCATATGGGTAGCAGTAACCCCAGAGAAATGCACCAACTGTGTGGAACTACACTCAGGGTGGTAGAGAATGAAAAAGACCTAGGAGTATTTGTGCAGTCAGATATGAACTTTTCTGAGCAGTGTAGACAGGCTGCCAGAGCAGGTCATGGGGTCTTGTCAATGATATACACGAATTTTGCTAGTAGGGAAAAGGTTTGTTTGTTTGTTTTAGGGTTTTATGGCGCATTAGCATCTAAGGCTATAATGCGCCAAGTCAAGGGGAAAAGGTGATTATCCCTTTGTATAAGGCAATGATCAGGCCACACCTTGAGTACTATATACAGGTCTGAAGGCCTGATTTTAGGAAGAATGCAAAGTTGCTAGAATGAATACAAAGAAGGGCAACAAGATTGGTGAGGGGAACGAAAGGGTCCTCTTACCAAGAAAGGCTTCTGCAAATTGCAGCGTATGGCGACTTGGCACCTGCGAGGTGATCTGATTGAGGTTTATAAGGCCTTGAATGGTTTGAGCAGGCTCAATTCTGTTGGGATTCGTCCTCTTGCTCAGATTATGAACCTGAGGGGGCATAAATTCAAATTAAGAAAAGACAGATGTAGAATAGATGTGTGAAAATTTGCCTTTAGCTAGTGGGTAGTTGATTGCTAGAACAAACTTACATCTGATGTGGAAGTTGATAGCTTAAATGAATTCAAAGAACTAGACAAAAGTTTTGGATTGAATGGATGGATGAAATGGGAAGTTTTTTTGTTTTTTTTTTGGCTGATGCTATATAGGCTTGCTCTTACATCATATGCCTCTACTAATGCTGCATAATGAATAGAAATTGTGGAAATTTAAATCAATCATTGCCCATAATTTTACAATCATATTCACAAATATCCAACTAAGAACTAGACAAATTATTGGAGGGGATGGGTAGGTGAAGCAGGAAGTTTTTTTTTTTGCTGATGCTATACAAGCTTGCCTTCTTTCATATGCTACTACTAATACTAATAATCAAATTTATCTACACACATTGCAACATGCAATCATTAAACAAAGAGAACAACTACTATCCTGTATGATATCAAAGCTAATACTTTGTAAAAGAAAGCTACTAAAGTCCTGATTTTGCCTGCAAATGGAAATTGATAAAATCATAATCTGTAATATTGATAAAAATTTTTGCAAAAATAGGTCTTCCAATTTTAAAACATGATTGTTGAATATCTACAATCTAAATCTGTCAACATTCTTTAAGTTGTAGCTAGTGTTGTCAGCAAATTTATTAGCAATCACTTCTACAGTTGCCCTCTTTTTTTTTTTTTTTTTTTTTTTTTAAATCTTACTCAAATAGAACTATAATTATTATAACCCTTTAGGCTGAATTATGGGTACACCTTGTCACCATGTTGTGGGAATGGCCACATTTGGGATGGATTCAAGCAAAATAAGCATGGGTTTTAGATTTTCATTTTTGGTTAGAGAAAAAATGTTAGGTCAGTTTACGCCAGTAATTCAGGACAGATTCAAGAAAAAGAACCCCATTCCTCTGGAGGTGTACCTATAATCTGGAGTATAACTGGTCTTTATTGTACTACATTATCATATCAACTGACAGTATTTAAGTTTACTATAATTTACTTAGAAATAGCCAAGCTAATAAATGTTACAGCTGGAGGGATACTAAATGAAATTTTAGAAAATATAAATGTTAATGTTTCTTATTTATACAAATTAATAAAAGTTAAAATTGAAATTTTCTTTCATTTGGAATCATCTTTTTTTTGTCCCTTGTCACTTGGGCCATTTTCACTGAACAAAAACATGGCACTACAATTTGATGTTATTTTTTACATTTTTAAGAATTAGTACAACAACATCAGTTGAATGACACGAATGGCTGTAATCTATAAAAAAAAAAAATAAATAAATAATTAATTAAAATAAAAAGCACATTAATTTCCTACACCACAACAGCACCTTCTGCTTCAAGATAATGCTCATTCACATCCTTCTTGAAAGACCCAATAAACACCAGCATGATGATACCAGAAGCTACTACACAAAGATATAATAATTTCTCCTCCGTTTATGAGCATGTAAAAAATATTAATTTTATGTAAAAAAAAAAAATTCGCTTTTTAATGGAAATAACTATGCTACCACATTGTGCACACCCGCGTAATCATAGCACGGAGAGCAACAACTGCATTTTTGTAAATATACGAAATAGTCCATTATTTTTCATATTAATATACAGTACTGAATCAGAAATAAACAACCCATCTTTCAGCTTTATTACTAGCAACTTTTACACTTGTGTAGAGTTGTTTCACTTATCTTTATTATTTGTTTATTTTGTTTTTATTTGTCTGTTGAGGTAGCTCCATATGGGCAACACAACCTTAAACTCATGTCCCTAACTCAATATACATTTTTGGTAAGAATTCTGTAATGTAACAGCTGGCTAGTTTTATACTTGAATGACATTCCGCGATCACCGAAAACAAGAAATAACTCACTTCAATGAGTTGTTTTCCCATGTGCCCCTTAACAGAGATATATGAAAGGAAACAACAAATTTTATAAAAAGGAATGTTCACAACCAGAAAAAAAAAAAAGAGTATGCAAAAAAAAAAAAAAAAATTCAATACCTTCTCCTTCTTCGACTTTTTCCGACCACATTATGATAACAATATTCCAATAAAATTTGAAAATTCTTTATATTTCTCCATATCCCTTCATATTACAACAAACAAATCACAATGTGACACCATTCCCCATTTCCCATGTTTCCCTATTTTCCCTATATTGAATTACAATATTTTCAATATTACGAAATGTGCAATATCGATGAACATTTTCATATGTTCATTTAGCGATGTTATGAGTGAGGTAACTTCGTAGAGATAAAAAATATATACTATGTCATGTAAAGTTTCACATATATATTTTTTCAGTTATAAATATGCGCGGATGTACTTTCTCAAATTAGTTAAGAGTTCATCCCTATTCAAAACACTATTGTTCCCAGCTAAATATAATTTAAATTGAATTATGCACTCAGTAGAAAATTTATTAAGAACTGGCCTTTTCAAAATGCAATGAGACGTATTGCAACTCTCTAGTGATGTGTCTTCAATTAGGTGTTTGTGAAGCTGCAAAGCAACTTAGGTTATGAGGAGTCGGTATATTGTGCGTAATTGGGTATGTTCTCTAGGTTTTCTGAAGAAAATACTGTTTCCGGAAGAAACACCATAGTACCCTTTCTCCATACCCTCAAGCTCAACCATCTCATGAAGAAAACCGATAAAAAATCCTTACGTCATCGACGGGATCTGAACTCAGGCGTTTCCCACCTGGTGTAGGAAGAAGGTGATTATAATCCCTGTTGCCCGAGAGGGCCAGTGTTTTCAGCAATGTAGGTTATATTTCTAATACACATTCGCTCAAACTCATTGGCCAAAAAATTAGAAACCTTTATTAAATGCTAGTCGAGCCATGTTTTACCAGAAATAACCCCAGGGGCTCTCATCTGGTGAGTATGGGCTTGGCACACCCAGGGTCCTGAGCTGGTTATCATCATACTTCTGTTTCTTGGTGATTCTCTTTTACTTCTGACTCTCTCACGGGACACTTCAGAATTTTTTTTTTTTTTTTTGGCAAATTTTTTTGCTGCACCAGCACCAGCACTTATCCTGCTTAGACTTCCTTGCACCATATGGCTAATAATAATATTAATAATAATAATTACAACACGTACACATCGTGGCATTATTCTACTAGGTGTCTGATGGAATCTAGCTCCATATTTGACCATTTTTCAATCGGGATATTTGTCAGTTGCTGTATTGTGGTCGGTAGAGAAATGTAAAGCCGTTATAAATATGTGAGGCATGCTGATATGCTCATTCCAGCATATCCCAGGCATTCTCAATTGGATTCAGATTGCAAAATTAGGCGGTCAAGACGTTGGAAATCTTGGAACGTACCTCGAACCATTCACCTACACCTACAATTTTTGAATGGTGCAAGTTTCATTGTCGTCTTGAAATAATCCTTTGCAATTCGGATAAATACTGGTACGATACAGAAAAATATTCTTTGGCGGTAACACGATCTTCTAACGGTATGAACTCACTCAGTCCGTACCAATCGATACCAGCCAATACCACGATACGAACTCCATCGTCTTGAGCGATGGACACAAAACAGTATGGATGTATGACTTCATGAGGGTCGAGCCATACTTTCATCCCAGTGGTGCAAGAAATTGTAAATCAAGACTCGTCAAATCAAAGGTTTTTTCGACTGTACCGTAGTCCAGTCGTGGCTTTGGCCGAATTTTTTGATTTCCTACAGATAGAAGCGGCTGTCATAAAGACTGCCAAATTACAGAATCTTCAACTCTCGCTGCATAGTTCTGATTGAAATGGGTCTTTCTTTGCCTAAATGGAATTTTTAAGTCATTTGCTGCACACTAGACCTTCTATTCTGACGCACAGTTTGCTTTAAATTTCTGTGATTTGGCTCTTGGAGCACCGATTTGATGCATCATTTCTTCCTTTCAGAGCTGCATTTTCCTTTGGTCTTCCATTGTGTACTTTTGAGGGGGGTTCCTTTCGACACACCAGTGATTTGCTTTGTTTTCTTAATTATGGTTCCTCCTAAATGTGCTCCAACAATAACACCTTTCTGCAAATCGGAAAGATCATCTGTATTCCCCATAGCCGGATCAACAAAGCTCTAGGAACGCGCAGGGTATTTATGTGATCATACCATGCGTCAAGTTCTAGTTGCATAGTGTACGTTCAATTATCTTTTGATACCAACTACAAAAGATTGCTAATTTTTGGACAGTGAGTGTGCGATCAGAACTAAAAAATAATTTAGAGGGCACAAAAATTCCTGTGTAGTATTAACTTCTACACTGCTATGCAAAACTTAAGGACCAACATTATTTCTGAAGGTTACAACCACAAAATCTTTACTTAAGGTACTCTTTACTGATGAGAGTAGATTCAGTCTCAACAGCGATTCTGAACGTCAGCTAATTTGGCGACAAGTTGGCACACGCTATCGCTCCGCAAACATCACTGAAAGGGATCGATATGGCGATCGAGGTGTTCTCGTCTGGGGCCGCCTTATCTTGGACGTACACAACTCCAGACACTGGAAGACGGTACTGTAAGCGGTGCACGTTACAGTACTGAGGTAATTCTTCCTCATGGGTGTCTATTCTGAGGTGCCATTGGCCCCGAGTTCGTGTTTATGGATGATAACGCCACACCTACATCGCATTGCAGCTGTTGATATGCTTTTGGAAAGTGAGGACATTGTTCGAATTGATTGGCCTGCCCGTTCCATCGATATAAATCCCATCGAACACATATGGGACGCTCCGGGGAGACGCCTAGCGCATCCACACCCACCAGAAAATGTTCACCAGCTGAAGATGACGCTGACAGAGGAATGGACGATGTTACCGCAAAAACTTATCAACAACATTGTTCTAAGTATGGACAAGCGGTACAAAGCCTGCATCGACATTAGGGGTGGCCATTTCTCCTACTGAGGACCACTTCTTCCCTTTGTTCCATCTTTGACAGTGATGCATCTGTATCACGGCAGCCAGTGCTATGTTGCCATTTTTGAATAAAGTCCCTCTTTACCGTTTTGTTTCCGTTGTTGTGTCGCTGTTGTTTTCTTCATCATTTCTGTACCTCATAAGGTTCCTTTGGTATGCTTTTCCCATTTCCAGGTCACTCCTATGAGAAGCTACTGGTGAGTAAAATTTAAGGACCTGACTGGTCCTTAAATTTTACAAACCAGTGTATTACTTATATTTAATAATAGAAGCCAAGGTGCTAGCATCAATGAAAGAAAAAAACAAAACAAGTCAAGAAAGCAAGATCGAGGTTTGGAAACTGAAAAAACGAGGATATAAGAAAATGTATAGAGAAAGATAGAGAAACTGAGCCCTGAGAATGAAGTACAATGAGCAGAGGAGGAATGGAAATAATTTAAAAAGGCTTTAGTTGCAACTGCACAGGAAGTGAGTTGAAGGACAAGCGGTGTTAGGTGTTGGAACGACAGAGCAAAGGAGGCTACTCTAATGATGAATAGGGCCTTTAGAAAGATATGTAAAAACACAACGAGAGAGGATATAAAAAAGCAAAATGGGATGAAAAGATAATAGTTAAAGAAGAGAATAAATGGTTGGAGAGTTACTTGCAAAGAATGTAGGAAGCTAATAATTGGGAAAAACGTGTTATATGGATCAGCGAGGAATATGAGGGAGGGGCCAGGGAGCAATGATATTACCTGAAGCGTGAGATGAGAAGAATAATTAAGATGAGGGAGAAAAAAGGAGATGGAAAGGCTATTTTAGGAGGCTACTGAACATCAGAGAAAGAGGATATACAATGGAACAAGAAAAACAGAACAACTATTTATTACGAAAGTTATTTCATCTACCCATGTGTATAATGACTGTAAATTGCGTCTGTTCTCTACGTCCGAGACCGACTAACTCAGCCACAGAGTGAAAAAAGCCCATAAAAGTTCTTCGCGTTATCAACGGGATGCGGACCGGGACTTTTCCACCCCGTGTGGGGACGAGTGACAATACCACTGTGCTAAACGCGCAGACATAATGGAAGAGGTAGGGGAAAGAGAGAGGATCATCAAGAAGTAAAATGGTGGCAGCAGTGGAAAAGATGAAAGGAGGTAAATCGCCAGGGTTTAAGGAAGTGACTATAGAAATGATAAGATGGGCTGTACTGGTACATAGAGTAATGGAAGTTGTATGGGAGGAGAAAATAGCTACGAGAGACTGGAAAAGACCATTTATTGTGCCTTTATATAAAAAAGGTACAAAAAAAAAAACCACAAGAATTATAGGAGGATCACCCTGACCAGCCACATAGGAAAACTGTACGAAAGAATAATGGAGGGGAGCGTACAAGAAAAGATGAAGGCAAGGATGATTGGCTTCAGAAAAGGTAGATCGATCACACATCTAATTATTGCTGTCAGAAACATGAGCATGGTAGGAATATCTGCATTGTTTTGCGCATGATAGCATAGAGGAGAAAGATATAGGAAATGTCACAGAAACAAGGAGTACGGGAAGTTGTTGTAATAAGGTTTTAGTCGCACCAACAACTAAGGCTATATTGCTCTGAGTATATTGTCTGTAAATTGCGTATTCTGTGGTCGATTTTGTTTGCTGAACGAAAAACCCGAGTTTCCCTCCTCTGAGACTGACCTCCCCTGCTAACCTCTCCTGAGACCGACTAACTCAGTCACATTATGAAAAAAAACCATAAAATTCGTCACGTCATTGACGGGACTAGAAACTCATGTCTTTTCTACCCAGTGCGGGGAGGACGGCGATTCTACCAACTGTGCTACCCATGAAGGATTAGGGGAAATCATTGATATAATAGTACTAAAAGTCTATACTAAGGGACTGAAATTCTGTAAAAACAATGGTTGGAAGCACGGCTAGTTTGAAATTAATAATGGATTGAGACAGGGTAGTGCACTCTAATTGTGTGCACTACCGTGTATCATCAATTACTAGTAATTCATACTAGTAATTGATGATATAGCAAATGCTGTCGAGAAAAGGATAGGACAGAAAAAACGAGTGATGACGTTTGCTGATTTGTTGATTTATGGTGATGGAGAGCAGGTACAGAATCAGGTGAGTTGAGTGGAGGAGGTAAAGAGATAGAATTTAAAGTTTAATGCTGCTAAGAGTAACGCATTGAGAATAACAAGGAGAGAGAGAGAGAAGGAAAATTGAGGGAAGATAGGAGACAATTTCAGATATTTAGGGAGTATAGGGAGGAAAAGAAGGGAGAATTCATGAGGAGATATGTAGAAGAGCAGACCAGGAAGAATGTTTTATAATTGTGTAAAAGATCTAGTTTGTAGAAAGAAGATACCTGAGAAGTGCAAGGTGGTACTCTATAGAGCTTATTACAAATAATAACCTGGATCGGAATCATGGATAACCCAGGAGGATATTATCAAAATACAAGCGATTGAAATGACATTTCTGAGAAGTGTGTTTGTGTGGAAAGACCAGGAGATAAGAGTAAGAAACGTGGCCATTCGGGAGAAAGTGGGAGAAGAACGATTAAAAGAAAAGACCCTGACATAAACAGACTGAAATGGTTTGGTTAATTAAAGAGAATGGAAAGTTAATAGACTGCCCAAGATGTTATAAATGAAAATGGAAGGTAAAAGACCATGAAGGCAGAGATGGCAAGAGGTACCGATCGATATGGAGAGAAGAGGTGTTAGTCGGGAGAAGTTAGAGAGGGAGAAATGGCGAGAAAATCGAGATAATTGGAGAACACTGGTTTCCTTATCGACCCGGGGAGTTGGAACAACGATAAAAGAAAGCAAAATCGTTTCAGTACTGTATTTACTGTTCATGATGACGTAAGGTTTTAGATGCATCAGCAACATAGACAATATTGCACCCTATGCATTGTTTGTAAACTGTTTTCTCTGGTCGGTTTGCCTGTTTACTATACGAAAGAGCATGTATGCCTAGACTGAGACCGAGTAACTCAGCCACGTTGTGAAATATGACCATAAAAAGTCCATGCACCATTGACGGGATTTGAACCTGGGCCCTTTCCACAGAGTGAGAAGGCTGGTGCTTATGCACTGAGGGTTGAATTTCCTTTGATTATACCAATATTTACATTGATCTTTGAAGCCTTGGAGCTTATCAGTGGTTCGTGGTTATTCTGCTTGCACCTTGTAGAAAAGCTGCCGCAGTATGAGAAAAGCCCATAATGGGCTTTTCTCATACTGCAGCCGAAGTATTCACGTCAGGCCAGGTCAACATGATTTTATCATCTGGAAAATCGGGTTTATCATTCGGCAAAATAGACAAACAGCCCAAAATATATATACTATTACGTACATGAATCCTTAGCATGAAAAGCTTTCTCTTCATAACCTTACGCTGGCTACGACGGAATTGGGCATCTTATTTTGTACACCTCATCTATTTCGGTTATCAGAACTCTAGCCTTTCACTCTACAGAAGCTGCAACACTGTCTATTAAAATGAAAATGGATGGCCAGATGATATGCTTCCAACTGCATCATGCTGGTGGAAGTAGTAGTAGTAGTAGTAGTAGTAGTGGCATGTGATGCAAGAAAGCATGCGTATGAGCTTATGCAGCATCAGCAAAAAAAATCCACACCATTCCCTCCAAATGCCTGCCCAGTTCCCTGGAACAGAAGTTAAACTAACAAGTCTATAATTACTTTTGTTGCCCTTTGCTGCCTCCTTTAATATAACTGGATAGATCCCATCCACCACAGGTGCCTTTTTATGTTTATCTTCAACAGTTTCTCCTCCACTTTACTCCCAGTTATTTCAAGATTCTGTAGCTTACTGCTAGAGTTGAATACACCTCTGGCATTCCCCTTGCTGAATAACTCCTCATGTGTGAATGTCGATGCAAAATATTCATTTAGTTTGTTAGCTACCTGAGCAGGATCATCAACAGTTGACCCATCAACTTCCACAACGACAGATGGAAGTTTGTTCCAGAAATTAACCACCTGCTGGCTAAAGGCAAACTTCCGCACATCTATTCTACATCTGTCTTTTCTTAATTTGAATTTATGCCCAGTTAGGTTCGTAATCTGAACAAGTGGAAGGATCCCATCAGAATTCAGCGTGCTCAACCCATTCAAGGCCTTATACAGGGTGATTCACCACCAGCGCGACAAACCTGCAGGAGGTGCAGGGGTCACAAAGCCGAACTGGAACCACACAGCACTGAGATATAATAGCAACATGATGCCAGGTATCTCTCATGACAATATTATGAGTTTGTAAGAGGAAGGGTGATGGTCCGGGGAATGTTTGTTAGGAGTCAATAAGTTACTGGAACCCCATAGAATTCCTTACCAGAAATTGGTCCACTGGCCGCTGACCAGATTACCTCACCATGTTGACTGGCTGGATTATGAAGGATGTCACTCTTTTTATAACGTGTCCAGATGGTTTGGGAAACATAACGGTGACTTCTTTATTCGGTTGTTTTCTTCCTGAATTTCATTCCCACGGACCCCGTGTTGAACGATATGAAACTGGACATCCATTATCAGGAACCACTGACATCCAAGTTACAGGGGCTGTTACAATATTCTGTTTAATGTTCTTGGGTCAGTACTTTCAGAACGTTAATTGATGCTAAAGGACTCTATAACAAAAATCTGATTGCGTGCGAAAGTTGGTTTTTAAGCTCTTTTTCGGTTGTTGTGAAGGCGATTACTTTGCGTCATCAGATATAGTACCTTGTTCTGCAATATAAGTGGTGACTTATAATTCTAACTTAGAGCAAAATAGAGAATCAAATTTCAGGTCCCCATGATTTATAAAAATACAGCACCAAGAAATTCTTTGGTTTTTAAAGAATACAAGTAATCGAGCTGACTAATTCTCAGAATGGCAAGATCACCATACTACCACCAGTTCTTCTAACCTGCCAGAAGATGGCAGGAGAGTACTTTGCCAAGCTCTTGCAGCTGGCAGCACAGTTGCAGGATCTGACATGTCTGGTAGTTGCAGAGTGGCCTTTAGTTAGTGTGAAGAGGATTGTGAACTGCTGATCGCTGGGCAGCATTTTTCATTCACTATTGAGTTCGACGTTGTTGGGTTTTAGAAACATTGGGTCATATATATTATATATTGTGTACAATATACGTATATATTGTATGTAGTAGTAGTAGTGGCATGTGATGCAAGAAAGCAAGTGTATGAGCTTATGCAGCATCAGCCAAAAAAAAAAAAAAAAAAAATCACACCATTCCCTCCAAATGCCTGTCCAGTTCCTCCTGAAATTTATTTAATCTATCAACTTCCACAACGACAGATGGAAGTTTGTTCCAGCAATTAACCACCCGCTGACTAAAGGCAAATTTCCGCACATCTATTCTACATCTGTCTTTTCTTAATTTGAATTTATGCCCCCTTAGGTTCGTAATCTGAACAAGTGGAAGGATCCCATCAGAATTCAGCGTGCTCAACCCATTCAAGGCTTATATATACCTCAGTCAGATCACCGCGCAGGTGCCTAGTCTCCAGCCACTGCAATTTGCAGAACTTAAGCCTCTCTTGGTAAGAGGATCCCTTCATTCTCCTCACCAATCTTGTTGCCCTTCTCTGTACACGCTCAAGTAAATCTACACCCTTCCTAAAATGAGGCCTCCAGACCTGTATGCAGTACTCAAGGCGTGGCCTGACCATTGCCTTATACAGAGGGATAATCACCTCCTTTTCCCTGCTAGCAAAATTCCTATATATCATTGACAAAACCCCATGACCTGCCCTGGCAGCCTGTCTGCATTGCTCAGAAAACTTCATATCTGACTGCACAATTACTCCCAGGTCTTTTTCATTTTCTACCACCTTAAGTGTAGTACCACACAGTTAGTACGTTTCTCTGGGGTTACTTCTACCCATATGCAGTACTTTGCATTTGTCAAGGTTAAACTTCAGTTGCCACTTCTTAGCCCATCTGCCCAAATTATCCAGATCCTGTTGCAGTAGCACACTGCCATTACTGTCATTAACAACCCTGCCAACCTTTGTATCATCTGCAAACTTCGACATTAAGCCTGATATACCTTCATCAATATCATTGATAAATATAGAATATAAATATACAAAATACATATAAATATACAAAACAACAGTGGACCTAACACCGAACCCTGTGGGACTCCACTAATAACATTAGTCCAAGAAGAGCAGCACCCATTGATTACCGCCCTCTGTCTTCTCGCACTTAACCATCCTTTTATCCATTGTAGCAACTTACCCTTAATACCATTCTGCTCCAATTTGTACAATAGTCTTCCATGCGCAACAGTGTCAAAAGCTTTCCTGAAATCCAAATATATGATATCAAAATTATTTTTTGCATCCAGTTCCTTTGTAACCACATCATAATAACCTATCAAATTTGTCAGACAAGACTTTCCCTTAACAAACCCATGCTGTGTCTGAATTATTGCTGCAGTCTTGTCTAGATGATCCTGCAATGCTTCTTTAATTAGTTCAGTAAGGAGAGCAGAGCGGCGAAAATAAAAATTAAGGTAAGTCCATTCTGCGAATTACAAGGCCAATCTGTGTACATATCATGCATAAATATATATAAATCAAAAATGGTAAATAAACAGGGATCAACAGTGCGAGAAAAGATGGAAACACATAGGCCTTTCTTTTTGGTGTAAATGTTATGCAAATAAATAACTATTAGATTTATTACAATTTAAGAAACATAACAAGGTTAAAGTCAAAAACAATTACTATTAATGACAAGCACGTGGTTTATTGACTCAAGAAAAGATAAAATGGAATACATAAAAATAAACAAAATAAAATATAGGACTTACTATTTCCAGACGTAAACATCCATCTAACACATTCCGAAGATTATAACGACCTCAGGTGGAGAAAATAGGAGGAATCAGCAAATTCCAAAATGAAATGGAAATGAGTGTGTTGTTAATGTGAAACAAAATTCATGATAAATATGGCTCAGTATAGAAGAATAAAAAAAATAAATAAATTAGTAAAAATAGAGGATATTAAATAATTATGCGAAAAAGGAAAAAGTTAATATAGCAAGAATATAGCTTCCCGATACTCATTTGTAAATGGCTCGCGAGAATTTTCTTTTTTTTTTTCGTGTATACCATGATTTACATTTTCTTTACCATATTTTAGTTTATATATTCATTATGATAATAGGATTTTTTTGTTCTTTAGTGGTCCTAGTCCAAACAAGCTCCCTGTAACGTTTCAGTGGTTGCTTTACACAGAACTAAGTAAATTAAGTCGGGATATGGGGTGTTCCTTCTGCAAACGTTTGTTAGTGTATTGTCGCCTCGCATGAGATGGTCCCCTGAACCTCTCTGTACTTGACAAAATTATCTCCTATTATCTTATATTGGGAAATAGTTCCAACATATGAGTTCATCAGATTAATTACTTTAGCCACTGAGCTGCTAATTACTGGAATAAGTAAAGGCTGAGTGTTTGGGAAATTCAGAGGTCAGCTGGATCGCAACTTACTGGAGGTTTTTTTTTTTTTTAATTTTTTGGTGGCACGTCATGGCCCTACTTACAATGAAAAGATAAGTGACGAAACATTTGGGAATTAGAATATAGATGTTATATTTTAATTACGAGTTTTATTAATCATAAACTTTATTTTATGGGGGGAAAATACTAAATAAATAAATAAATAAAACGTCTAGTTAATATTTAAAATATAAAAATACATGAAAAGAAAAACCAGGAGCTTCAGTAGTATTTATCCTCTGAAAATTTAATACTTATTATTATTAGCAATATTCCTTTTTTTATTGGCAATTTTTTAAAATTTATTTACTATTCATAAAAATTGGAATAACCATTAGTTATTCCAATCTGTTTCTTCTGAACTATCTGTTTCTTCTCAGCAATGTTAGTAGCTATAATAAAAAAAAGGCTTGGAGACCTTTTCCAGAAAGCCATCTTTTTTGAAATATTTTTCATCCAAGCGCTCCTTCAAATAAACTCTATCCTTCAAAAATTTTTCCTTCAAACTTATGAGCACATACTGTATAATATTTTCCCTCTTGCTCTTGGGAAATTGATGTAAACCCTCATATGTTAATTTTTACATGAAAATTTCGGATAACTGTTTTAACCACAGGGGCTCACATCTGGTGAGTATCGGCTTGGCACACCTACGGTTCTGAGCTGGATATCATCATTCTTCTCTTTCTTGGTGATTCCTTTCTACTCTCTCTCTCTCTCTCTCTCTCTCTCTCTCTCTCTCTCTCTCTCTCTCTCTCTCGCTCTCGGGGTAATTCAGAACTTTTTTTTTTTTTTTTTGGCTGGTGCAGCATAAGCCTCAGGCTTCCTTACACCATGCAGCTAATAATAATAATAATAATAATAATACAATAAAATACAATTTAAATAACCAAGACACTGGACTACCAGCCTGATGGACCCGGGTTCGAATCCCTGCATTGAGTTGGTGGAAGCGAATAAAGTGGATAAAAAAAAAACATCGCGAAAGTTGCCCCATTGGACTTACCTTCCGTAAGGTCGGAGTGACTGCTGGAACAGATAGTGGCACCATCTGGTGTCACTAATGAGAACTAAAATAAATAAATAAACCACTGGACATAAGCCGAAGCTAAACAAGTCCAACTCCGTAGATCGATGATATCGCAGAAAAATATTATTCATACTGCATCGAGTGTGGCGCAGGATAAAGTCACTCACGTTCAGGCCTTAGCAGAGGGGTCGGCTCGAAAACTTGGAGACAGTCTCCCACGCAAGACAGTGGAGCAAGTGGCGCTGTCACCAATAAGGCTACCACAAGAGAAGGGCAAGACCATTCAGCCCCTCCAACTGGAAGTGTTTCTTTTTGCAACTGCGCTAGTGACCACCCAGGAAGGAAGAAAACGCCAACGAATGAAGTGGAGCATTGAAATCAATACATACATCATGCGAGCATACTATGAAATAACCAGACTAGAGACCGATATGACAATGTACAGATCGAGACTACATACCAAGTGGTTGAAACAATTCCTGGATATTCAGGTCACCGAACAGCGATTAGCAGACCAAAGAAGAACCATCATTGCGAAGAACCTAATAGCTCCTGCCATCTTGGAAAAAATCAAGCAGGATGTCAGCGATCTGCAACAACGCGCAAAGAATATGGTCAATATGGAACCAGAGGAGGAACAGCAAGAAGAAATACAACCCAGAGTAGCTGAAGTGGAAAGACACTGTCATGATATTCAGAATAGAAGACGAGTGCAAGAAGGCCCTAACACAATTTGAAGGAATGGACCCCATAAGAACCCATGCGATACCTAAGCAGAGGCCAAATAAAATCTTGTAGAGAGTAACAGACCACCTCAATCGGCAATTAATGCCACATTACTTTGACAATAATGGTGCAACGCTGGAAGCTATCCACACAGTCGTATACTGTACTGCCATAGCAGCTACTAGGATTAATGGAAAAGAAACGGGAGACCAGCAGCAGAAGAACCGAAAACAGAAGGAATCGCCAGCTTGGGAAAGAAGATTTCAGCAGAAGATACAAGAATTAAGAGTCAAGATAGGTCAGTTGTCCCAGTACCAACAGTGTAATAGAAGTAAGAAATTGATTGGAAAAGTGAAGAGCATCCTCAAGAGAGACAGCGTCCACAGCAAACATGAGACCAGAAATCGGAGAATAGGACAATACTTGGACACACTGACGCAGAACCTCCTCGCCCTCAGCAAGAGACTACACCGATACAAAGAGAGCTCCCAGAGGAAAATAAACAACCAAATCTTCGACGAGGACCAAAGAGCTTTCCTCTGGAAACTGGGTGAAGGTGAGAAAACAGGAAACGGACCACGCGAGAAGAAGACGAGCTAGGAGTTCTGGGGAAATATCTGGAGCATTGAAGTAAGAATAACAGCAGAGCACGCTGGATAGAAGTAGAACGGAAGAAAACCAAGGACATACAAGATATAAGAGAGTGGAAATTCGAGAAGTACAATAGTCGATCAAGAACACCTACAACTGGCGAACCCCCAGGAATTCATAACATCATCAACTACTGGTGCAAGAAGCTCAACTGCACACACACACACACAAGCACCTGGCAGAGCAGTTAACTCGAAAGATAAGGCTCCCGGAGACAATCCCGAAGTTTCTCACTGAAGGAGTCACATATCTAAAGCTAAGACAAAGATACGTGAAACCTGGCGAAATATAGGCCAATCACACCTGCCTCCCAACGATGTACAAGATCCTGATCATTTAGAGAGTCAGAACATAATGGCCGAACAGCAGGAAGGATGCAAGCGGAGATGCAAAAGATGCAAGGAGCAATTAACAATAGATGCCGCAGTTATGGAGCAAGCCTACAAGAAGCACCGCAATCTATATACGACCTACATCGATTACCGCAAGGCCTTCGACTCCGTACCTCATAGCTGGCTAATGATCTTGATCTACAAGGTCAATCCGATAGTGACAAACTTCCTAGGAGCAATAATGGCGAAAGGGAGTCCCACGGTTAAGGTCCAGAACATCACAACGAGGCCAATCCCCATTAGAAGAGGAATCTTTCAGGGAGATGATCTGAGCCCACAATGGTTCTGTCTAGCACTCAACCCGTTATCCACCGTGCTTCACGTCAGCAAGTATGGATATAACCTCAAAGAAGAAAGAAAGAACCTGTACACCCTCACCCACCTGATGTACATGGATGACATCAAGATCAACGCGGCAACCGAGAAGCAACTCCAGCAACTACTCCGGATCGCCGAAGAATTCTGCAAGGACATCGGGATGGAATTTGGTCTATACAAATGCAAGACCCACACCCGAAACTACCAGCAGCTGACTGGTAAAGAGATCGAATCTATGACAGAAGGAGAGACCTACAAATACTTGGGGATGATGCAGGCTCAGCAGTTAGAACACAAGGAAATCAAGAAGTGCCTGAACGAAAAATTTCAGCGACTCAGAAGCCTGTGGAAAGCAAAGCTAAACGGACGGAACACAGTTAAAGCCATAAACACCTATGCAGTCCCAGTGCTAACGTACTCCTTCGGGGTCATAGACTGGACTAACACTGAGCTGGAGGATATCATGAGAAAGACAAGGATGACCAAGAGCTGCCAACACCACTCGAAATCTGCCGTGGAGAGATTGACAGTTGCCTGGGAAGAAGGAGCCTGATAGACCTCATTAAGCAACAGAATTTGCTTAATGAGGAACTTGGATTTCCTTATTAAGAAAAAATGAGGAAATCCAAGAAGAAATCCACAGCCTTGGATTTGCTGCTGTGGATTTCTTCCAGAAACACACAGCAGCACTCCTCCAGGCCATAAGGAAGATAGACAAGCTGTATACCCCACTCAACTTAAGTGAGGAGTCCCGTCCCAACCAGGAGGGCCAAACGAAGCTAGAAAGATGGGCAGAGAAGACACTCCATGGCAGACACTAAAATGATCTCCATCAAGATCACATAGATAAAATTGCTTCCAATGCATGGCTCACGAACGGGATGGACCCTCTTCTCCGGGACTGAAGGATTCAGGCTTGCCAACCAAGACCTTTCTGGTAATCAACACCAGAAACTAATGAGAATACATCGCCAAGGAGCCCGGAATGTCAGATGACACATGTCGACAATTCCACCTAGCCTCAGAAACGATCAAACACATCACCCGGGATGCAAGGTGATCACCCAGACTGAGTACACTGATACACACGACCAGGTAGCCAGAATAATACATCAGAAGCTTGTGAGGAAATACCAGTTGACCCAAGAAAGTGTACCATATTACAAGTACGAACCCCAAACAGTACTAGAGACCCGAACCTGCAAGCTGTACTGGGACCGCGCCATAATAACGGATAAGACCATTCCGCACAACAGACGGACATAACCTTTGTTGGCAAGATGGAAAAGGCTACCTATCTGATTGACATAGCGGTGCCGAATCCTAGCAATGTCTGTAAAACCCATGAAGAAAAAATTAGGAAGTACACGAACCTGAGAAATGAGGTCAAGGCGATGTGGCATGTGCAAGAAGTATTGATCATCGTGTCAACCACCGGTATGGTGCCAAAGTCTTTACATAGCAGCCTAGCAGCAACAGGTCTCCCAGAGCACACCTACTAGGAACTCCAGAAAGTCGGACTTCAGAGCACCTGTAGGATAGTCAGAGATTTCCTCGACCAACAGTAAAACCAGACATTACAAGCACCCTTTGTACTTGGCAGCAGTACCCGTCACGGAGTGGAATCTCCCAATCATGGAGAAATAATAATAATAATAATAATCTGCTGGTTACGTGTTGGTACCAAATACCACAAGACAGATTTAGAAATCTTGTAGCGTCCATGCCTCGCCGGGTACGAGCTGTTTTGGCTGCACGTGGAGGACTGACATCATAATAGGTAGGTGGTCATAATGTTTTATCTCATCGGTGCACCTGGGGTGGGTTTAAAACGTAAACGCGACACCCCTACAGCGCTGGCACGGTGTCTCGTTTACGTTTTAAATCGCTATATCTTAGCTTCTAATAGTCCGATTTTAAAATTTTAAAATTTTTAAATGACGAAGACTAATAGTGAGCATTGTAAGGTGTATAGAGCATGTATACGTGCAATGCGACCATTTCCATTGAGTACAAAGGAGAGATCCGCAAAAAATTTGTAATAAACTTGTAAAAAAAATTGTAATATATTAAACCACTGTAACATTGAAATAATAAACGTTTCAAAAGATTCTAAAGAAGTTTCGCTTAACTTGGGCTATGCATGATGGGCACACACACACACATTTTTTTCCCTTTAAATTATTGCCTGTATGCCATTATATTTTGGAACATTTTGTTCAGAATGAAGGCCTCGACGCAGTTTCAAAATCTGCTGACATTTCATCTTCGGAAAGTTTATTTAATTTCTTAGTTGCCCTCATTCCCCCCTCTTCGACGGCGCTACTGTCATTAGTTCTTTGAATACTGTCCAAACTGTCGGAATTCCTCGGATATTCAAGTACTGTGACTATGTAAACGTAGACAGGAGAAATTTACCGAAAGGCATGGATCACTCACTTCTCCGGAAAACAGATGGCTGCTTTCCGGAGTAAAGGGCACCCACAACACAGGTTGTCCAGAGGCTATTTATTATCCTTGTCGGGATTTCGCCTTAATCTTCTGACTGGCTATGGTAAGCATATTGACTAGAGCGATTTCTCGGTATGTGGGATAGGTGGCTGCATAGGTTTTACGGCCACCGCTAACATTAGGGACGGTAATGTCATTAATCCTTAATTCGCTCTTTCTAATTGGCTAAAAGCTAGAGGTGAAAACAATGCTTACAAAGTTGTCTCTCGTAATCGATTCGTTATATGGCAATTTTCTTCATTCTACTGAAACTATTTTATACGTAATTATGAATAGTAATTAAAAAAATTCGCTATAAAGTAGTTTGTTAAACAGAGGTCCGACTGAAATTACATCGAAAAAGGAGCAATTTTAAAATTTATAACTAGTTGAGGGCGCCCTTAAATCGCTGCACCTGGGGCTGGGGCGTCGCTCGCCCCACCATAGTTTCGGCTCTGAATGCTCTATAATTGAGTTCAGAATTTAATTTGTAAAATAAATGCTTGTTTCAACAATGGGTTAGCAAATTTAAAAAATAATAATAATAATAAATAATAAAGAAATAAATAACAATTGGCTCTTGCGAACCGACTATAGCTCATCACTGCCAACACCCATCATCTAAGATGCCTGAAACGTCACCTTATATTGTATAGTGGTTTGGGCTATAACTTAATAAATGATATCATAATTTCACTTGAGTGGTTATAGTAATTAATCTTCATGGAAAACAATCACGTAACTCCCTTCCCTTTAAATCTTAATTTAATTACTGTGTATGGAAGCTTAAAAATGTTTATATTATGGAAAATGTGTTTCGATTGATAGAGGGAGCTAATCATGTTAATATACGCAGCGGTTGTTTATAATGTTTTGTGTTTACTGTCCAGTGCGAAACCTTTTATTATTTAGTGGACCGCTTGTTTTTAATTATGGTGAAAATCTGAGTGTACGTTGCATGAATGTTAATTCAAGCCCTGTGTGGCACAGTACTTGAGAAGAACATGATCACGTGGATCTTCAAACAGTTTTTCCTTCGCCGGAAGCTAACCCATTGAGTATGCGGGGACGATTAAATTTCCAAAAAGAAATTAATGTTTATTCGAACCTGTAATTTGTAAGGCTGCATACCTTGATGCAAAACTTGCTGAAGGTTGCAAAAAATATTTATAACTTTGTGCTGCTCAATCGAAATAACCAGATTTATCGTCTGCTATCATGTGGGGATTACGTTTATATCTTAAATAAATACTCGGAAAGAATGATAAGGTAACGGAAATTGTAGCTGTTGACGTAAGCAAGCAGTTATGACATATTAGTTTGAGATATTCTAGCGAAAATAGGGTTTAGCGTGGTAAGTTATTGCTTCTTTTAACATTTATAAAACTGTTCTGCTTGAAATAATTTTCTGATGTATTTCTCCAGGTAGAGATAACCCATATCCACAGCAGGAATGAGCCCATGTTAAGGTTTGTTTGTGACCTTTTGCTTGGTTAGTTTCGAACAGGGTCGACAACTTAAAAAATAAGGGGATCGAGGCAGTGGTGAAGCTAAGTTTTTTGGGCCTTTAGGCAAGAAATCATTTTGGGCCCGTTATTTTTATTAAAAAATAAATTTTAATTAGGTATAATATAAAAAAAATGTTCAATCATTTTGGGCTCCCATCTGTGAGACTGTAGTGCTCGGACGAACATATTCTTAAACTCTCCAGCCATTTCCATTTCCAAAAGCCATGTGCCTTATCCACGATAATGGATTCTTTAGCAGTAATGCCATGCCCAGTTTCCCAGGCATGTTCTGCTACAGCTGAACCTCCACAATTTGCAATCTTAAGGGCTCTGTTGCGTTCCCCCAGGTGATTCAGAGTCTGTGTTTCGTTTCCCCCACGTAACACCCCCCCCACAACCAGGACACTCAATTTCATATATGACCCCACTAGTGTCATTACCCGCAATAGGATCTTTAGTTGCAGACACTACTGTGTGCAGCCTCTGACCTGGCAGCTGCACGCGGCGTATCTTACACAAACATAAGATATGGGAAATGGGTTCCGAAATGCCCCGATAGTAGGAGGATGTATGCGGTGGAAATGGGTGTAAAAGCATCCCTGCGACTGTTGTTCATACCTCTTAAACACCTCTCAATGATGCTCTGGGGGTAACCATACATTACTAGGTCTGTTGTAACATGTTTAATCTCCTCGCCTCTCTCTTCAGACGAGGAGCAGTGGGACCCCACCCTTTCCAATATGGCCTTAACCATACTACTTTTGTGGCAACTGGCCTGAGCTGTTTTGAAGTGTGTGTATTGGCCCCGACACATAGGTTTTCTGTAAATCTTAGTTTTCAAGTGTCGGCTTTCTCTGTATACACACACACACACACGTCTATGAATGGAAGGGGCCCTCCCTGCTCATCCTCTGAAGTAAACCGAATATAAGGCAACCTGCTATTCAACCACTCGAGTATTTCTATTTCGTGTCCTCTTTGTATCACCGTGAACGTGTCATCAACATATCTCTTCCATTCACATGATGGGGGAGGACTAGAGCTCCCCAACATCCTATCTTCAAATTCTTCCATGGCTAAGTTGGCTATAACTGCATAGCACTATAACCTTTTGGAATAACATAGTGGTACTACATAAACATACGCCAACACCTTCACAAATATCTTCACCACTTAGGGATGTCCTGTCTTTCAAAGTACCATCTCTACTCAAAGCATTCCGCACACAATCCAAGCCGTGTTCAACAGGTATACGTGTGAACAAAGAAATGACATCAAAGTATGCCATAATCTCCCCCTCTTCTACCTCTTGAGCACGGATGAACTGTACAAATTCCCTGCTGTTTTTAATAGTATGATCTGAGTGTCCTACTACGGGGGATACAAGTTCAGCCAGAAATCTGGATAGTGCATATGTCGGACTGCCAATAAATGACAAAATGGGTCTGAGAGGTACCCCAGCCTTGTGCACTTTAGGCAGACCATAAAATCTAGGTAAGTGACAGCCCGATGCATGCAACCTCCAGGAAACCTCAGATATTTTTCCTGCCTTAAGCCAACTCTTGATCAACTTATTAACTCATTCTAGTCCGCTCAGGGGATTCCTACGAATGATTTTATACGTAGACCTATCATTCAGTAAACTAAAGGCCTTTTCCTGATAGTCGTCTTTGTTCAGCACTACCGTAGATCTACCCTTGTCCGCATGTAGTATTACAATATTATCATCTTGTTTTAATTCTCTTAATGCTTTTCTTTGTGTAACTGTTAAATTGGAAGAGGCTTTGTGTGCTGAACCTAATCCAGATAATGTCCTAATCCAGATCTCATTAGCTGTGACCTCAGGAAAATTGGCCACAGCTCTCTATACCCATTGTAATATCTGCTGTGGGGAGCCTACGAGGGATTAAACTGAAATTGGGTCTTAAATGTAATAATTCTATCTGTTCGTTTGTTAACTCCTTATCACTCATTATGAATGAACTCACCTCCAGTGATTACATTACTTCCCCCCCTGGCTTCTCTTAATCTATTATATTTGTTTACTTGCCTTTGTCTATATTCATCCGAGATCCGGGTAGCTTTGGCCTTCACTGTTCTGGATACCTGTGTTCAATGCACTAATTCCAAACATTCACTTAAATGCCTGGAACTCGTTTCTTTACACCTCCTGGTATACATCAAATCTTTATGTAACTTACCGATCCAGATACCCACCACTTTTCTCTGGTATATCATAGTAGCTCATTTTAGTGACTGTCTTGAAATGATAACTTCTCTAAAGCCATATGGGACTAAACCAGCAGTTGTCAGTGCAAAACTGCTGGTTTAATTCTGTATGGATTGATTAATTGATTTATTGTAAACTCCACTGACCTGGTGGTCGTGCTGGAGTATACACAAGAGCATTTTTTAGGCCTGACATAGCTGAGTGGTCAGGGGCATGAGTGCAGTAGCATGTGCTCTTTGAGTGGACCGGGTTCAAGTCTGTGACTGATAAATACGATTAAAATTTGCATTCATGATTTACTCTAAACTCTACTGACTTGGTGGTTGTAATGGAGTAAAAACAAGAACATTTTTTAAACCCTGGCTTAGTGCCGTTAAGGGTTTGTAAAGGTAGGGTACCTGCATGTACCTAGGAACCTTACAATAAAGATAATATTTTTTATAGTTGGGTGAAGAAAACCATTTTAGCAAGCAGAATTCCAAAAAAAAAAAAAAAAAAAAAAAAAAAGTGAAGGAAAAAATGGCCATACGAGTTTCATTGAGTTAAAGTCACTAGATCATAATGAAAGATGTTCATTCTTTCCTAGAGGTTATATTTATAACTAAGTAACTGCTTACCATTACAAATGACAAAAATACAAATTTAGAATATTTTACACATACACGCAGTGATCACTGAATTATGACCACCCCATCCATAATGGACTATGCTGTGTAGCTTGCAGTATAAAAAGCTGAACAGCCTTTTCCACCTGGTACCTGCAAGTCATAGCGGTTATGGGATGTAGTAAACATATCACGGAGTTTCAAAAGGGCATGATTGTGAGAATTTGTGCATCAGGTGCTTCCATATCGGAAAAGGCATGTCTTGTTTGTTGCTCACAGGCTCACAGCCCACTGTGGTTAAGGCATATGAAGAGTGGTGTTGAATGGGTCAAACCACCACCTGCTGATAGAACTCTAAAACAGTGGTCTCCAAACTTTTTTGGTTGCGCACCCTTATTTTACTTAAAAGGGCTAGTGCGCACCATGGAATAAAAAAAATATATATACAGTATAAGTTTAATATTTTTTTTATTTATAAATCATTTACAAGAAAGGCATATCTAAAATCACATATAATTTTAAAAGATCACAAATAAAAAAATACAGAACAAAATTAAATTGAAGTTCAAGTACAAAATGCATGTAGTTGAACGTGCATGATCAAATAAAGCCATGCAACAAAGCCACTTATTGAATTATTGGCGCCTCCGCAGCCAGGTGGGAAGGAGCAGCCGTGCGTAGCATACGCGTCTTGATTAGACTGGGGTTCGAGCCCGTCACCACCAAATACGGAGGATGCGATAAGGTCAGGGAATGACCACCTCATATCCCGGAGCAATATGGCCTTAGTTGCTAATGCTCCTAAAAATCAAATAACAAACAAACAAACATATTGAATTATTAAAAAAAAAAACATTTATAATTTTTATTTTCAATTACGTTTCGAATTTTCATAATTAATAAATATTGATTTATTGCGGATTATCTTGCACACCCCAAGGATCATCTTGTGCACCCATAGGGGTGCATGCATCCCACTTTGGAGACCACTGCTCTAAAGGCTTATGCAAGGTGGATGTTCTGCTGAGAAAAGGATGCAGCATGTTGTGCAGGCCCAATGGCAGGTCACTGTGCAACAATTGACATTGCAATACAATATGAGGAATGCAATAACAATATCCCAAATGATGATGTCTCAGATGACCCAAGAGACACCCTCCCCTCATTTGCTGGTCATCGTCGACTGAAAATGCTGTGATATCAACAACACACTGATTGGACATGGAGAACTGGAAATAAGTGTGTTGGTTAGATGAGTCCAAATACCTGGTGCAACACTCTTGACACTTGTGTGTGGCACAAGAAATATGATGCCATGGACCCATTGTGCCCACTATCCAGGCAGGTGGTGGTGGTTGCTTAATATGAGGCATGTTTTGCTTGCAAGAACTAGGACCCCTTGGTATATATGGACCAATGTTTCACTCATGAGGTCTACTGGCAGCTCTTAGGAGACCATGTTGCATTTTTTTACTGGACAGAAACGGGATAGATGATAATATACTGTATCATTGGGCCTGTACTGTGTATGAGTGGTTTGAGGAACACAATGAAGATATCATCCATCTTGATTGTCCTCCAAATTTGCCTGTCCTCAATGCAATTGAATATCTGTGGGATGTTTTAGAATGGGAAGTGAGGTGTATGGACATGCCATGACAATTCCACTGAAGAAGTGTACACATTATTTGGGTTTAGTAACTGATTCAGATGACTTACGATCTATTCCAACACTGTGGAAAACCTTTCATGCAGCTTGGCTGCAGATCCCTATGGATGTTTTCATATATCTAGCAAAGGCAATGCCTAGGCAAAAAAGCAGCTGTTATCTGTGTGAACAGTGGCCCAACACAATATTAGGTAGGCGGTCATAATTCACCGATCACCCGGCGTATAACTGAGTGTATGTATAATTTAGAAGTGCATTTGGGAGGAGTAAGGCAAAAAAAAACATACCTTACAAGATATTTTTCTAGCTCTCCATTTTTTTAAAGCACCTCCATTCACTGTTTGCTTATCCATAGTAAAAACAACTATCACAGGGACCAGCACGTGTGTGTTCCAGTCAGTTGCATGGTCTTCTCTGTTTTCCCCATACAAACATAAATGTCAGTGTTGACATTGCCATGACATGAAAAGTGCATTTGTCATGAAAATAAGTGTAAGCAGGTCATTTTCATCTTCTAGCTTTCTATTCCATACATGCAGGTTGTTTTTCACTGCACTTTGTCTTCATCAGTGATTGTTTGAAACATTGGTAAGGTTTCAGTTTAATCCCAGGGGCTCACATCTGGTAAGTATGGGCTTGGCACATCCAGGGTCCTGAGCTGGATATCATCATTCTTCTCTTTCTTAGTGATTCCCTTCTACTTCTGACATTTGTTTTCTCTCTCTCTCTTTCTCAGGGTAATTCAAAAATTTTTGACTGGTGCAGCATAAGCCTCAGGCTTTCTTGCACCATACAGCTAATAATAATATGAACCAGGAGTTGCAGGCATTTTTATGTTCTGTCGGCTTCTGAGAATTGTTCACCTTGCTACCACTATTTTTGTTCCTTGCATTTGGCCTGTCTGTTTTTTCGTACGAGTCATAAAACATCCTGTGTGCAAATTTCAGTGCCATTTATACACAGTGGGTTTGCTGGGAGGATTTCTATTTTGGTAATCATTGCATTAGCATTAGCAAAGGCATATGATGTAAGAAAGCAAGGTTATATAGCATCGGCCAAAAAAAAAACACACACACCCTTTTAATTTAACCAATCCACTCGCTCCATATGTTTGTCTAGTTCTGTCTTGAATCTATTTAAGCTATCAACTTCTACAACGACAGATGGAAGCTTTTTCCAGCAATCAACTGACTTCAATGAGGGAGGTGCCAGAAATGTCTCTACCAAGACCATCAGGTGATCATTAGCCGAAATTATCGGCTAATTGAAATCATATTTGCACTTGCATTGTTAATTTCATTTCCTGGAACTAAAACAGTGTGCCTCCTCTGCAGTGATGAATTACACCAGTTTTATGGTTAAAGCAATTCATCTGGTTGACACAGGCACAGTTCTGAACTGTGTGGGGAAAAAAAAAAAAAAAAACTAGGAAGATTGTGATTTTCTTTCCACATCAGTACTTTAACTCACTTTAATAAATCTCAGCTTGATTTTGAAAAGGCTAAGAGAAAGAAACTTGCTTTGTCCTGATGGTAGTTTCTAAGGCTAGTTTCTAAGATTGTTTGGCATATGGAAATCTAAATAGGCTTCCCTCTTATGGCAAGTGTAAGTGGGAGAATTAATCTTTGAGGAGGAGTTCTCACTTGGATTTGGGACCTTTTTCAGTCTGAAATCTTGGTGCATTGCACTTGCTACACTTCCATAAGGACTGGCCTCTTGCTTATGATTACATTTTATTGCAACTGGGCAGCCAGTTTTCTTTCTGACTGCTCAGAAAGAAATCTGTGCAATAGTAGATGATATCTTTTAACTATTGCTAATGTTACTCAAGGTTCTGTTCTTTTACCCGCTCTTTTCCTCCTGTATATTAACAACATTCTTCCTCTGACTGGAAATCCTGCCCACATTTTTGTTGAATTTGTTGAACTGAATGTACACTACATTCAGTTCAACAAATTCTGCTTGGCACAAACAGCTATGACTTCTTGAATATCCACCAGCATTGTTGGTCTCCAGGTAATTCTCCAGTGGTGGGGGGGAGTGACATAAAGACTTTAGTCCTAAAACTCAGTCCTGCCATATATTGTAAAAAGGAAGTGTGCTATACACCTATGCTCGACTTCAACACTTAGATTTATAGGCAAGATCACATCTCTTTATTGGGGGCTTAACCCTATATTCTAACCTTTATTGGCATAAGCCTATCACAAATATTGCTTGCTCTGCTTTTGAAAACTAGGCTTTCTTTTTGCAGTCTGCATCAGTTTTCTTCTAAACAGCTACTAACTATAAATCACAAATCCATCTTACCATAGAATATTGTATCTGCATCTTGGGTGGTACCTTCAGAACTTCTCATAAGCTCTCAGGTGGTACCTTCAAAACTTCTCATAAGCTCTCTGTCCAAAACAGGGCAGTGAGGTTAATCAGTGCTTCCTCACTTACAAACTCTCCACTCTGTGTCACCTAGATGTTCAGTTTTTGTTGCTGTTTGTTTTTTCTATAGGTATTTCCATTGAAGCTTTTCTCCTGAATTAGCATGTGTAATTCCATTCCTTTTTTTCGAAACCAGCCTGAATATGTGTCAGTTAGTCGATATCTATTCACAATTTAACTCCATACTCACCGAGACAACTTTTTCTCATTTGTCTCTTCTACTTTTGTTTTTTGGTCAGAATCTTCATTTGCTTGTATTTCCTGAAAATTTAAATCTGCAGAAATTCAATTCTTATATTAACAAGTATCTTCTGCCACCTTCACTCCACACAGTACTGATCTGTAGATTTGATATCTTTCATATTTGGAGTTGCTATTAAAAAAAAAAAAAAGAAAAACCTGCTTCCAGTGTACATGGTTGTAAAGCTGTTTTATAACCACCTTGTATATATATATATTTTAATAAAACAAAAGAAGGTACTATAAATTTTCTTTGGAAACATACAGAAAAAATTAAATGCTTTTTTTTTGTAAAAACAACTATCACAGGGACCAACACATGTGTGTTCCAGTCAGTTGCATGGTCTTCTCTGTTTTCCACATACAAACATAAATGTCAGTGTTGACATTGCCATGACATGAAAAGTGCATTTGTCATGAAAATAAGTGTAAGCAGGTCATTTTCATCTTCTAGCTTTCCATTCCATACATGCAGGTTGTTTTTCACTGCACTTTGTCTTCATCAGTGATTGTTGAAACATTGGTAAGGTTTCAGTTTAACCCCAGGGGCTCACATCTGGTAAGTGTGGGCTTGGCACACCCAGGGTCCTCAGCTGGATATCATCATTCTTCTCTTTCTTAGTGATTCCCTTCTACTTCTGACACTTGTTCTCTCTCTCTCTCTCTCTCTCTCTCTCTCTCTCTCTCTCTCTCTCTCTCTCTCTCTCACACACACACACAGGGTAATTCAAAAATTTTTTGGCTGGTGCAGCATAAATCTCAGGTAAAATGTCTGTGAAAATGGAAATGAAAAAGTACACAAGGTGCCAGAACTAAGAGAAGTTTAAGGGATAGTAGAAAGTGGAAGTGAAGTAGTGGTTAAACAGGCAAAAGAATTAGAAAAATCTATTGCAAAAATGAACTGGGACTGAGAGAAAAAAATAAAAATAAATATAAAAAAAAAAAGTAAATAAATTATTTATTTTGCTTCTCAACAGTTATATATTGCTACTATATATATGGAAATTTTTTATAATTTATATGGAAATTTTTTCCCAATTCTCCTTTTGTAACATTCACACGGACCTTTTTTTTTATCCTCCTGGCCAGCTCTTTGCCTGGACATTTTTTTTTTTTTTTCCCTAGATTCTTCTAATTTTTTGTAGATTTGTTTTTCGGAAATGAGGCTGCCACCTTAAATCCTGTCTACAGTATAAAAGATAAAGGTAAACCGCAGCCATTATCAACCCACTGCAGGATGGAAGCCTCCTCAACAATTCATGTTGAGGGAAATGGACCATAATCTGCCACGCTGGTCCAGTGCGGGTTGGCAGATCGACCATATTTAGCAGTCGGGCTACTCAAAGAGCGTGTGCTACTGCACTCCCGCTCCTGACCAATCTGCTATGGACGCCTCAGGCTACAGTATACAGTTTTCTTAATACCTAAGCATTTGAAAGATTGGATGCCAATTGCCTTATCCTCTGTTATCTTGAAATTGTTTCAAAGAATTCTTTTCTCTACACTGATGTTTTTATTTCACAATTAAAAAAAAAAAAGTCTTTCTTTGCTAACATATTTGTTGGATCTTATCTCAATGGATGTCTTCTTCGTTTAGTGCACTAAGACTCTATTCTGGTTAACCTACTAGAAAATTTTTATGTGCTCAGTTTGGCTGTTTTATTCTTTATTCATTAATCCCTTCAATATGTATATATATAAAATCACTTTTTATGAAATTAAAAATGCATAAGTACAAGAATCAATGGTACTGGTACAGAAAATATCCCAGGAAAATATCTGGCAATCAATCAAACAAAAAAAAAAAAATAATAATAATAAAATAAGATGTAATAAAAAATAAAGGTTACCAAGTTGCAACTTGAGGCTTCAGAACTGCACTTTTCCCTTTTAAAAAGGATATGACAGAGTCAGGGGATCCATAAATCAGCATTCAGATTTTATGAGTTATGTATAGTTAGATAAAAAAGAAGGGGTCAACTTTTCCTGATCTATTCATTAAAAACACCTGACTTGGCAATGCATATGGATAATTCCTCAGAATTCACAAGCTATGAAACTACACAGGTCAAGGTAATATGCTCCACACAACAAATTTCTTTGACACTTCAAACAAAGGAAAAAACCACACTTTCTCTTCTGTTGGAAGGCATAAGTTCTTCAGCAACTCTTAATGGTGGCAAGTATTTGTGCTTTGCCAGCCAATGTAATAATCAGTATTTGGCATTTAACAAGATTTTTATATTTGAAGGAGAAGCAGATGACTAAACCACTCCTCCATGGGTAAGAATGGGCATTAGAAACAGATAAAAATATTGGTACTTATTAATTATCCTCCCACCAGCATAAGTTACAAGTAAGTCTAACCTAACATAACCTGACCTAACTAGTATATATTTATCTGTTGTTTTGTCTCCATTAAATTTACACATGAAAGTTGCGCCACTAGAGTGGTGATATTGTAACTACTGGCAGGAGAACAATTAACAATACCAAAATATTTATGAATAACTTTAGAGTCTGAAGACCTTGGATATATATTAACCTTGAAGTCTCAGTAAATCTGAATAAGTTTAACCTTCAAATCCGTCAAATGCTCCTTAAAAGCCAGTTTAGTATTAAAAAGAATGTCCAGTGACCTAACTGATGGTGAAGAAGACAACAGAGCTCTACATAAATCCAAATGAGCCTAGAAATAGAAGGCAACAAATGAAAGACAAGATATTTAGTTTTAAGTGATTAATGTTTAAACCAAAAGACCTTTAATAAGTGATTAATCTGACACTATATTTACTCATTAACCCATAAGTATTTGAGTTGGATTGATTAAGACTCAGAGGAATTCAGCAATTTCACATTGTTCATCTACTCTGTCCACACAGCTGAAATTTCCAATGCCTTTCAACAAAAAGTATTTCTTTTTTTTAATTTCTCCATCAAAAATTCCATAAATCTCTGTTAGTTATTGCAAAAAGAGGAAATTTTGGATCAGGTATGAAATGCTACTAAACCTTTTTAGTTTATTTCTAAAGTAAAGGAGTGGAAGGTGCCCTTGCTGGGCCCTGCTTCAGAATGCACTATCTCGTTTTGAAGCATCTGTGGGTCACATGCTAACCATAGTTAATCAGCTACTGCCAATACATGGTAGCTGTAGCTTATTTACACAGCTACTAAGGTGTCCACATGCTCTCATATATTTAGATTGGAATAGGAAAGAACTACGCTATAATAGTTTCTTTGCATGTAAACAAAGATAAAATTATCATTCCTCGCAAAAAACTGTTTCTTTAAAAAAAAATATATATATATATATATATATATATACATATATATTCTTTCTTCAATACGAATGTTGCATCTACTAACAGAATTTCAAAGAAATTTTATCTGTTGGCAGGAATGTTATAAACTTCCGAAAATGTCAAATTGAAAAAATGAAAATGGAATGAATATGATTTTAAAAAAAAAATGACTACTGCAATAATTAATAAAAACTTTTGGTTTTTTAAAGTAGATAGTATTACAGGAACAAAAAAAAACACCCCGAACATTAAGCAATTTTTTGTAAATGCTGGCGTGCCATTGAGTTTTCTTTTGCATCTTCTTTTTTGTTACTTTCAACCCAGGCAGACCACACATATAACAATTGTATTACTACCTAAGGGTTAAACCCTGAAGAAAACATGTGGCATTGCAGTAAGACCAGGAATAATTAGTGTAATATTGCCATATGCAAAAAAAAAAAAAAACCCAGTATTGCTACACAGCAAAGATACCAATAAATCGGAGAAGAATAAACGCGACCACAAGATTCTTCGTGGAATATCAACTGCCAGACAAAAATGCTTTATTCCCACATCATTTAAAGAAAAACACACTGCCTGTCAGTTATGATTAATAACACTGACTTAAATTTATATCATTGAATTCCAAACACCTGATTGGAAACCTTTAACAGAGGAGTAACCAACACTGTATCAAAAGCTGTAGAAATATATGTATGTATAAAAGAGAGAGGGATTGAGATTGAAGGCTACAAGGGTTCAACAAATTGAGACTTGTTAAAGTCGAAAGTCTTAGTAGACTGCAAAATTAAGACAACAGCCTGCAAGAAAAATTTGAGTAAAATCCTTTCCAACAACTTAAAAATAGGAGAACAAACAGATGTTAGATGTAAGTTAAATGTAGACAGGGGTTCAGCTTTTTTCAGAAGGCATTATCCTCTAAATACACGAGATATTGCAACAAAATTGATCAGTTTGGTAAGCGGTAAGTACAGGGCGATTATAAAGCTTATTCCCCACTTTTAAAAATTAATAACAAACGAGTTTTTTTTTTTTGTATTGCAAAAATTATAAAAGGGAATTTTTTTTAAACAATAAAAAATTAGCTTGAAATTTAATCACCACAGGACTAAATGATTTATTCACTCTATAACAATGAAATTGCATTCATTATAAAAAGGAATGACTCTGGGATCAGAGGATTTGAGTATTTACATATCAGTGGTCTTGTTCTTTATTGTAAGGATAAAAAAAAGCTTGAGGCTGTAGCCCAACTTAAGTAACCCAGTCCAGTCAAGTTCACATTAAAATGCTGCCTAAAGATAAAGCACTTTTATGATGCAAGAAAGCAAGCTTATATAACATCAGAAAAAAAACTCCACACTGTTCGCCCATCTGTACCCTCCAACAATTTGTTCAGTGTTCTCCACAGAAAATTTTGCCAGCTGGGTGGGGAAGTGTAATACTTTGCAATATTATAAAATTTTCTGTTATTTATAAATGTGACAAGCAATCCAGAGCAAAAATTAATTGCATAACTTAACATTATATGCTCCTGTCGCATTGACCTTGATTGCATAGTATGTTCGAATTAATGTTGATCGAGATCAGTGAGCAGTAGTATACAGTACTGCAAGAATGAATTGCTTAAATTTTAGCTGGGCTGTCAGTTAAATTTGCCAGGCAGTGTGCCCATTTGATAGGTCCTGTGGAGAACACTGTTGGCTAGTTCTTCTTTGAATTTATTTAACCCATCCACTTCCACAACAACGGATGGAAGCCAACAATCAACCACTTGCTGACTGAAGGCAAGCTTCTGCATATCTATCCTGCAACCATCCTTCCTCAACTTGAATTTATGTCCCCTCGTGTGTAGTCTCAGCAAGTGGAAAAATGCCATTTTAACATTCGGCTTACTCAATCCATTCAAGGCTTTAAACACTGGAGGTGTGCAAATGTATCTTTTCTAATTATAACACTAATTATAACTATAGACCTGTTAATTTAACTTGTGTTCCAGGGAAAATAATGGAATCACTGGTTAAAGAAGCATTGCAGGATCAGCTAGACAAGACTGCAGTAATAGTTAAGACACAGCATAGGTTTGTTAAAGAGAGGTCTTGTCTCACCAATTTAATTGGATACTATGATATGGTCACAAAGGAACTGAATGCCAAAAATAATTTTGATATCATATACTTGGATTTCAGGAAAGCTTTTGATACTATTGCATATGGAAGACTGCTGTACAAATTGGAGAGGTATGGCATTAAGGGTAAGTTGCTACAAAGGATAAAGGGATGGTTGAGTGGGAGATAACAAAGAGTGGTAATCAATGGACACTGCTCTTCATGGACAAATCTTATTAGTGGAGTTCCCCAGGGTTTGGTGTTGGGCCCATTGTTTTGTATATTTATCAATGATATTGATGTGCTACTCCAACTGGATCTAGATAAGTTGTGCAAATGGGCTGAGACGTGGCAACTGAAGTTTAACATTGACATATGCAAAGTACTGCATATGGATAGCAATAACCGAAGAGAAACATCAACTCAGGGAAGTGGAAAGTGAAAAAGAGGTCAGGGCAGGTCATGGAGTCTTGTCAATGATATATAGGAATTTTGCTAGCAGGGACAGGGAGGTGATTATCCAGTTATACAAGGCAATTGGTCAGGTACAGGTCTGGAGGCCTCATTTTAGGAAGGATGTAGAGTTCTAGAACGAGTACAAAGAAGTGCAACAAGATTGGTGAGGGGAACAATGGGGTGCTAATACCAAGAAAGACTTAAGTTCTGCAAATTGCAGCACCTGGAGAGTAGGCACCTGCGAGGTGATCTGATTGAGGTGTATAAGGCCTTGAATGGGTTGAGCAAGCTGAATGCTGATGGGATTCTTCCTTTTGCTCAGATTAAGAACCTGAGGGGGCACAGTTTCAAATTGAGGAAAGACAGTTGTAGAATAGATATGCAGAAATTTGCCTTTAGCCAGTGGGTAGTTGATTGGTGGAACAGGCTTCCATCTTTTGTTGTGGAAGTTGATAGCCTAAATAAATAAATAAATTTAAGGCTGAGCTGGACAGGCATTTGGAAGGAATGGAGGAGTGAAATGGGAGGTTTTTTTTTTTGACTGATGCTGCATAAGCCTGCTTTCTTGCATCGTATGCCTCTGCTAATGCAAACACCTCAATCAGATCTCCCTGCAGGTGCCTAGTCTCGAGATGCTGCAGTTTGCAGAACTGAAGCCCTTATAGGTAAGAGCATCTTTTTGTTCCCTTCACCAGTCTTGTTGCCTTTGGGACTCACATCTGGTGAGTATGGGCTTGGCACACACCCAGGGTCCTGAGATTAATATCATCATTCTTCTCTCTCAGGGTTACTCAGAAATTTTTTTTTTTTTTTTGCCTGGTGCAGCAAAAGCCTCAGGCTTTCTTGCACCATATGGCTAATAATGAATGATAATAAATCTAAATCCTTCCTGTTATTGCAGCCCTTCAGCGTATATCAAAGACAAAAGCATCATTTGTCAAGTTTCTTGTTTAACCACATTAAGGGGCATTTTGAAGAAGCTACCCAACTCCCAAGGCTAGAAGTGGGTTGTCTGTGTTACAAGAAATGATCAAAGAAATAATGTGGTATAACCCTTTTAGAGTTGAAGGACACACTTCATTTGGGGGGGGGTAGTGAACATTCTAATGGAAAATTTGAAGACAGTTCAGGAGAGCAGAACATCCTGTCTTGATTGCTTATTGGAAAATAATGAAAGACATCAGAGATTTGATAGTCAATAACGATTGGTGAAAATTTTTCTTTTGTATTATTTTTTTCTAAATCACTTTTTGCACCCACTTCCAGTGGTAAAATTTTTAACTTATTTTTTGTTTTCAAAAATTTGTTTGAATATAGCCTGTAATTTTTGAGTTATTAATTTTTAACCTTTAGTCACTCGTATCTTCAATTTAACAAAGGCACTTATATGGCATCTGTGAGACACCCCTTTTTATTTTAATTATAAAAAAAATTAATATTTAGCATTTTCACTGAATGGAAGATGGTGATTAATTATGATTTGTTGAACTCAATTAAAAAATATCAAATGAAAATAAACCAGAAAACCAATAATAATAAAGTTTTTTTTATAATTTTCGAGATCACTTATCTTCCAGAATGCAATATAGACACTTGTGTAATATAGATTCATGTTGATCTTTCAGATACAACATGAATGTTTTTATTTTTGTGAGTTGCTTGTTTAGCTGGCAAAACCAAAGCTGTATGGGATGATTAGACACCTGTTGCTGATGTCTGTGAGAATGGGAGTTGCCTAGAAGGATGATCAATTCTTTTGCTTGCATGGTGATGGTTAACACTAAACAAAAAAGTAATGTCTCATAATTCAGAGTATATCAAAATTTGAACAGAAAACACTGTATAACCAGTTAGATAATGTGGGCAAAGATACATGAGATTTTATTTTATTTACAAATTAAAAAAAAAAAATTTTAAAGTTTACATCCTTCCATTGCTAGTATGGCATTTGAGAGATGCCATACTAGCAATGGAAGGATGGGAAAGTACTTTATAGCCAACCTTTACATCTAACATGATGTGATCTTAATACAGAAAAAAGGAACTGCATCAAACTCATGACAGAAATCATGGGGTATAGACTTCTTTCACAGCTACCATTATCAGATTGTTTGAACACACAAAAGCAAAAAGAGGTGAAGTAAAACATTTGGCATTGTACATGCTCATTTAGCTTGTGGAGAAAAACACCATCTGAAATAGAAGTATTCTGGAAACTTAAAAAATGGACTGGCCAGGCATCAAGATCAAAACCTGCAATTTGATAGGGGAATTAGAAGAAAAAAATCTTTTCAAACTTTGTTTTTAGTTTGACATAGGACAAATAGCATGCTTCTTTGTAGACTGAAAGCACTGATGAGCTTATTGATAGTGACAATATTACGAGAAATATTTCCTAAGGAGTCGAAATAAGCCAATTTGACTTAAATAGTGTAGTCAAATCAGCATTCAGCCAGGGCCTTGCGTGAAGAGGTGCAATACATGTTAGATGTGGATAATCTAGCAGTCAGTGCCCACAGACAGGATAGTCCAAACACCTCATCATCCAGGGATAGAGTAGGAAGCAGCAACTGTGGAAAGAGCTCTAACAATAAAGCAGCTAATTTTGGCTAACTAAACTTTTGGTTAAAAACATGTTCCCTTAAAACCAAAGGTTTAAAACGAGAAATAGTCAACCAAATAAAAATAGTTAGTGAATAAAATTAAAGTTAAATTATCAGTGGAACAAACAATATTGGAAATAAAATCGAATGGATTCTATCCAAATGAGCTGGTTCTCATGAGGGGAATGAGGGATTTATAGCAAATTAAGTATGGCTAATTTCTGTATAAAAAAAAAAAAAAAAACCATTAAATGACATGGTCATAAAATTAAAATCACCCATCAACAAATCTTTATCTAAGAGATTTCAAAGGCATTAGTACAGCATTAGCATTAGTAGAGGCATATGATGCAATAAAGCAACCTTATACAACATCAGCCAAAAAAAACAAAACAAAACTTCTCACTTCACCCATCCATTTGCTCCAAATGTTTGTTCAGTTCTTTTTTTAATTTATTTAAGCTGTCAACTTCTACAACGATAGATGGAAGTTTGTTCCACTAATCAACCACCCGTTGGCTAAAGGCAAATTTCTGCACATCTGTTCTGCAACTGGCTTTTCAATTTGAATTTATGTCCCCTCGGGTGATTAATCTAGGCAAGAGGAAGAATTCCATCAGCATTGAGCTTGCTCAAACCATTCAAGGCCTTATACACCTCAATCAGATCACCTCGCAGGTACCTAGTCTCCAGACACCGTAATTTGCAAAACTTAAGCTTTTCTTCATAAGAGCAACCCTTTGTTCCATTCACTAATCTTGTTGCCCTTCTCTACTTGTTCCAGCAGCTCTAAATCCTTCCTAAAATGAGGCCTCCAGACCTGTACACAGTACTCTAGGTGTGGCCTGACCATTGCCTTATACAAGGGGATAATCACCTTCTTATTCCTGCTAGAAAAATTTCTGTATATCATTGACAAGACCATCTCTTACAGACCATCTGCACCATATCTGACTGCACAATTACCCCAGATCTTTTTCATTCTCTACTACCCTGAGTATAGTACCACACAGTTGATACCCATATGCAGTACTTTACATTTGTCAATGTTAAACTACTTTACATTTGTCAATGTTAAACTTCAATTGCCACCTCTCAGCCCATCTGCTCAACTTTTCTAGATCCTGTTGCAGTAGTGCACTGTTATTAGTGCCATTAACAACCTGCCAACCTTAGTATCATCTGCAAACTTAGATAGAAGGCTAACAACACAACCAAACAAATATTGAACTATTTGAACAGTAAGAGGAGGACCAGATAAACTAAAAAGAATATAAAGCTAGTACCTTTACCCAAAGCTTAAATTTTTTCATTGATTAACAAGTAAAACGTATTGAGAGAAAACATCAGAAAGATGCAGACATTCCCACCAACCTTGGCAGCCCTTGAGGCAGCAACAGTAATGTAATTAAAATTAGAACTAAGTGCAGAGAGGTCAAAAATCAGGAGATAGCAAAGTTTCTGCCCACCCAATAATCTTATAGTCAGAAAAAGCAAGTATATTGATAACATTGATAACAGTCAGGAATTAATTTTTTAAACTCATGACATTCTATAAAAAAATTGAGAAAATAATGGCTCTTGATTGAGGAATAGGGCAAATGATCAAATCTGCAAACAAATATAATTTTCGACAAACTGTGACTCTTTTCCCTTGATGCACCATTGAATTCCATGCTGTTTTTATAAAATAATCACACTTTCTAAAAACGAGCAACAGAGGCATAGCGAGGGGAATGCAGAAGGGAGCAATTGGCCCCGGGTGCCGAACTTCAGGGGTGCAAACTGAAGGACAAGTTCTTATAGGTAAAGAAAATCATGTATAAAAATGTGCTAGTGGATCGACTTTAGGTTTGTGCAACGCTCTTCCAAAACTTGCAATCATTTCGAGTGTGTACATAGTATTCATTCCGAGAAGCTTAGCGCATCAGGTACACCGTTTTATCTCGCTAAAATTGTTCTGCATAAGTTCTAATTCATCTCCTCTTGTACAAGGTATCATTAATTTGAATTTTTTAGTTCTCCTTCCTTTTTGGTACACTATCCTCAAAAAGATTGACCATATTCAGAAAAGGCTTCAAGATGCTACGATGAACTGTCATGAAGCATCTTTGGATCTTCAATCCCCAAAAATATTTTGCGGAAAACCGTGATGATTTGTGTCAAGAATCAGTACAAAATGGAAAGGATAGGTGTGAACTTTGGAGAGTACCTATAGAGAAAATAATCTGGCGAAAAAGGATGACTAGAGAACTAGGCAAGGATGTAGAAATTTTGGCAGAAGAGATCAGGCAAGTTATGAAAAGTGCCATAGACCAGCTTCAACAGTCTGCATCGGTAGCAAAGTGGTATCGTCATTGTCCTCCCCTCACCGGGTGGAAAAGGCTCGGGTTCGAATCCTGTTGATTACGCGAGGAACTCTAATGGGCTTTTTTCACTCTGTGGCTGAGTTAGTTGGTCTCAGACGTAGATAGCAAGGTCCCCCCCCCCCAGAAACGGGTTTTTTCGTCCATCAAAACAGGCAAATTGACCGGAGAACACATAATTTACAGACACAAGTTACGGGTGATCCTAATATAATAATTTAGACCAGCTTCAACTGGAAATGACATCTAGGTTTTTGTTCAACTTAATGACCTGAACCTAAAATCTGGATTTGTACTTAATGTTAAAGATTTTTTTAGAAATGAAGATTTGAATATTGTTTGTCAAAAATGTAATGTATTTTGAAAATTTTATGTCTCGGGTGTAGAAGGTCAAGAGTTATTTAATTAAATATGCGACTGCAAAAAGCTTCTTGAGACCCGTGGAATACATGCCTCTGAAATGTATTGCAGCTTAAGTTGGCAACGTAGAAACTATAATTACTGAACCATGCAATACAGAAGAGACAGCCCAGACACAGTGCAAGCCATTTAAATTGATCAAAAAGGATTTACATCCGTTTTGATCAATTTTATTTTCAACTAGTAATCCATATTATCAAACAAAAGTTTAGAATCAAAATTGATTCTTTCTAGATCACCAACCTTTTTAGGCAAATTGAAACAAATTAACAAGAAACAAATGTACATTTGTTTCTAAAGATGAAATGGTACTAAGGATACATACCCTTGAGGTATCCTTAGTACCATTTCAACTCCTTTATTTTGGCACTAATTCCTCATCTACTAAAAAGATACATTCCTCTTATTTTGTACACTTACAGTATCAAAATATAGGAAATTCTATTTCTGAAGCTACTCTTAATAATGATCTTATTGATGAGTCATTCTTAGCTGTAGAAGACTGTTTGGGACCAATATCAGTACTCTAAAGTCTGCTCATGCAGTATTGTGACTTAAAAACTAATAATAATTTGACGCCTCTTCTAGACCTGCAGAGTCAATTTGCCTAAAAAGGTTGGTGATCTAGTAGGAATCTATTTAGATTCTAAACTTTTGTTTTATAATAAGGATTACCAGTTGAAAATAAAATTGATCAAAAAAGGATGTAGATCCTAAGAAAAAACTTGTTTACATCCAATTCTACCATCCTCTTAAAGTACATTACTGTCCATCTGCTTACCACAATGGCATATGGGGCCATCTGCTCTGTGTTTTCATCCCCCAATTTAACCTCTTGTTAACAAGGTGTCTGACAGATGCCACTTTTTAATATTTTTTTAAATTTGTAAAAGACATCAAATCCTCCAAGTAAAGCACACTGGTATTGTCCACCAGTGTGCTTTACGTGATATACATTATTTTCATTTCAATATACTATGAATTAAGAGACATTAAATTTTTGTTTGGCATTTAACAGATGCTAGAGGAGCCAAAGCAAATTCCTTCTAGGAAATTCCTATTGCCATGTGGTGTCTGTGAGACACCAGTGACAAATGTCTTGCTGTAATGCTTTGATTTTGCAGGTTGAACATGAACAGCTGACAAAAATACGGGCATTCACGTTGTCTGCCAGATGCCACATGAATGTCTGGGTTTAAATCTGAGTAAGTAGTGACCTTAAATTTGAAAAAATATGATAAAATCTTTATTATTATTATTATTGGTTTCTGCCTTTTATTTCTGTCCAATATATATTTTTTAAATTGGTTTAGTAAATTATAATTAACATCACCATTTTCAATCCATTAAAGAAGCTAAAAATTAATTTTTTATAATTAATACAGAAAAGGGAATCACACAGATGTCACATAAGTGATGGAAGTTTAAAGCCCTGCTTTCTGTGAGATATCTGTTCATGAGCCAATTAGCCTCAAATACTGGTACCCATATAATGGATCTATGACTCAGATGTACTAGAACCCGTGACGATATCCTGTTTTGTTAACATTTACCTTCCTCAGGTAAATGTCAACAAAATAACATAATAGAATCTTCTCCCTGGGACATGTTTTTTCTTTATTCTGCTGTTAAATTAATAAATCAACTCAATATTCCTCATTCCTGCATATTTAACTTATAGAAGACAAGTTATTAATGCTATTTTATTCTCACTCCCTTTATGGGAGATAAGTTTGTAGCTATTGGCAAGTGGCTGCGTATGCCAAAATTTCTTGTGCATAAATGTTGTGTATCGGTGATATCATTTAATATCCACAGGTTGTCCTTGTGATTTTATTAATTATGAATTTTCTTCTATTATTCTTTGTAAATGTTTCAATGTGTAAATCCCTTATATGTACATTGTATTGCTTTGTTGTAACTAGGCCTACTCCTTGAGACCAATAAACTGATATTTATTTTTATTTTTCTCAGTGTTTAATTTCCTTTAAATTCAGTTTGTTTTTTTCTGTGTTTCTAGAGTTAATATGGATATGTCAACCAAGGGTTCCTTTATTATAAAAACTCATAACCGAACATTTGAGACATTCACAAAGGGTAAGAATTACTGCTCCTCTTTCCCAAACTGTACATACATAGTTTAATACATAGCTTAATTAAAACATACATAGTTTAATTATAATAAGCATTATCATTCTCATTAATATTGTCTGCTTTTGAGATAAAGTTCATGTTAGAAAAATAAATTTGTTAATAGTGATGGTTATCTCTCACATGGAATACCTTTATGAGGATTGCCTTGGTGAATGTATTCCATTTGGGAACTGTCTGCTTGATGTTACCATTGTCATTTATTTGTCACCATTTTGATAACTGTTTTGTTGTCATCACATCAGAGAGGAGGTAGCATTAGTTATAACGAAATCAGTTCAAGGTTGGCAAATAGTTATGGCAAGCAGTGTTCAGGTAGTTATTACATAAAGATGCAATATAATGATACCAAATGGTTAAGAAAGGTATAAACTTTCAAATAAGATTAGAAAGTCATGCTTAGGAAACTAGAATACATTAATAATTGCAGAACATTTTATATTTTTTATACCAGGCTTCTTAGCACTTCTCATTAGGGAAATGCTATTTTTAAAAGTGCAAATGGCAAAACAATTCATTGTTAGATTAGTTTCATATGAGAGATCAATGCTATTATGGAAAAAAAAAAAATTAATGTAAATTTCAGTTTTTAACCATAGTATATTGAAAGGACATGTATTCTACTACTGGGTGTCTGTCACATCCCTGTGCATGTTAAATACATAACATTAATGTAAAATGTAATACCTGAGAAGAATACATTAATGCACATGTAGATGTACCAGGCACGTATGTAGGATCCTCAAGAAAGTTAAAATATACATTCAAATTCACAAAATTTTGTAGTTGGGACCCCAAAATCCCACAGCTCCTCAGAGTGGGTCCCAACTGATATAAACATTCTACTGGTAATACTCACATAAGGACTTATGTAGAAATGCACTTACCTTTATGTGTGTTCAAAATGGTGCCTGTATGTATGTTGACATCTCATGTTTTTGCATATTTTCAAAGATACAAATCAAGTCATCCTGAGTGTTATTATTATTATTAGCCTTATGGTGCAAGGAAGTCTGAGGCTTATGCTGCACCAGCTAAAAAAAAAAAAAATTCCCAAGTTACCCTGAGAGAGAGAGAGAGAGTCAGAAGTAAAGGAGTTACCAAGAAAGAGAAGAATGATATCCAGCTTAGGACTCTGGGTGTACCAAGCCCATATTCACCAGATGTGAGCCCCTACATTATTAGTAGTAGTAAATGATGCAAGAAAGCAAGCTTATACAGAACAAAACACGCCTGAGTGCTCTGGATTCATAATTTATTTATTTTTGTTACACAGAGCATTAAAACTATGATAAATGAATTAGCTTTCGGCTGGGTGGCAGCCTTCATCAGATTAAAATACTTTGAATGGCAGTTAGAATAGAGATGCACTGCCAGGATGGTACGTGAGACACGTGGTTAATTGTTTGTTGATGTTTGTGGCTGTGACGTATGGTGGTGACGTGGCCAGCGTTTGTCTATGGACAGAATTACTGTTTCTGTGATGGGGTTAAGTTGACAACCACTGTTCCTGTTCAACGAGGTATCCGAGCATTTTATACTTAACGATTCCAACCAGGTGCGCCTTAGGTAATGGTGGGACTTGTCTACAACCACGACATCGCGGTGTGGGTCGATGTCGTGGTGGGTTGTCCAGACATGCTCGGCAATAGCTAAGTGTTCTACATCCGCCAAACGGATCGCCCTTTTATGTTCTGAGAGGAGTTTCTCGAGACGACGACCAGTCTCTCCAAAGTAGCAGCTCGTGCAGTCACGGCAAGAGATGCGATAGATCACACCACTCTGTAGAAGGGTGGGGACAGGTGTTTTTATGTTGGAAAGGAGAGAACGCAGTTTCTTGCCTGGGAGTTGGATGCACTTTACCCCATGCAATCTTAGGATTCTACCGATCTGCTGTGATAGGTTGGGGTAGTATGGGATGAATGCCCTCGTGGAAGACTCGTCACTGTTGGCGTTGCTGTTGTCGCGTGCTTGTAGATCACATCTGTTAAGGACATCGATGGGGTAGCCACACCTCGTAAGGTCTACTTTGACTCTGGTGATCTCTTTGCGCCTTTCATCTGCAGAGCTGGAGTGTGTCCAGGCGCGAGTTAGCAAGGTTCGGGCGGTTGAGAGGAGGTGGCCCCGTGTGTGTGTGCTGACTGGAAGTTGGTAAATTGGCCAGCACACATAGGCTTACGATAAACCGTCGTCTTCAAGCATGTGTCTTCGCGCCGGACAAGTGTATCTAGGTATGGTATAGAGTTGTTCGACTCCAGCTCAACCGTGAATTTTATGAAGGGCGACAGTGAGTTGAGGTGGGTTAGGAGTCGCTGACTTGAGTCTCTAGGGATCACTACGAACACATCGTCTACGTAGCGACACCAAAAGGCGATGTGATCCGGTGCGTGTGTAAACGCACGTCCCTCTAACTCCTCCATCACGATGTTTGCTGTGACCGAGCTGACAGGGGAACCCATGGCTGTGCCATGTATCTGCTGGTAGATTGAACCATTAAACATGATTGCACCCCCTGTTAAGCACAGTCTGAGGGCGGCGGAAATGTCATCAGGCGTCAGCTTAGTTCTGTCGCTGAGGGTTCCATCATTGTCCAAGAGTTGTTTTGCGCAAGAGATGGCAAGTTCCACAGGGATGGAGGTAAAGAGTGATACGACATCGAACGATGCCATGACTTGATCTTGCGAGATGGATATAGTGCGGATCCTTTCTATGAACTCAACACTGTTGGAGACGGTGTAGGTGGTCTTGCCAACTAGAGGAGAAAGAAGTCTCGAGACAAATTTAGACAGCTCGTAAGTCGGTGATCCACAGCAGGATACAATAGGTCTTAGTGGCGTGCCTTCTTTGTGCACTTTCGGCAGGCCGTAAAACCGTGGGATCTGACACCCGGAGGCACGGAGGTGATTACGGGTTGACTGTGTGATTTTCCCTTGCTTCAGCCAAGTGTTGGTGAGGATATTCACCTCTGACTCCCATCGTTCCAAAGCCTTGTTGGGGTCGATGGTTAGGGGTTTGTAGACGGTAGTGTCTCGTAAGAGCAGTAAGGCTTTCGCCATGTAATCAGTGTGGTTCATTACAACTGTACGACGGCCTTTGTCCGCCGGTAGAATGACGATGGACGAATCCCGTTTCAGTGCCTTGAGGGTAGAAATCTGTATACGGCTGAGGTTTGAAGAGACGGGGCGAGCATGGTGTAGAACTGCTGCAGTCTTTAAGCGGATTGCGTTGGCTACATCTTCTGGGAGGCGTGATAAGCTTGCTTCCACACCCAAGGCGATGTCGGTGATTGGTGGGTGCTTTGGAAGAACGGCAAATGTCATGCCAAGGGTCAACAACAAGGGCCAAGTGCTCGGATACCTCGTTGAACAGGAACAGTGGTTGTCAACTTAACCCCATCACAGAAACAGTAATTCTGTCCATAGACAAACGCTGGCCACGTCACCACCATACGTCACAGCCACAAACATCAACAAACAATTAACCACGTGTCTCACGTACCATCCTGGCAGTGCATCTCTATTCTAACTGCCATTGAAAGTATTTTAATCTGATGAAGGCTGCCACCCAGCCGAAAGCTAATTCATTTATCATAGTTTTAATGCTCTGTGTAACAAAAATAAATAAATTATGAATCCAGAGCACGCAGGCGTGTTTTGTTATGTACGGACTATTCTTGGCCAACCAACATATGATATGGTCGTGAGACTCCAGAAAGATTTTATCTTCATAGCCCGTAGCAGGCAACACCTGAGGTTTGCACATAGATGCAAAGCTAACTGGATTATACCGAAAGGGTTTTGCTACAAACAACCGTTTCCTAGTGAGCGTATGGGACGTCCCTGTCGGAACTTCGGCTTCAGAACTCTACGCATATGGATCGGCTGCCTCCATCGTGACATACAACGTGCTTCAGCGAGCAAAGCAGCCCTACTTGCCGACCTTAAGGCTCTGATTCCCGATCCTATTTACACCAAGGTAATCAATACTTTATGTTGCCAGGCCGTCAGAGAATCAGATCATTATTGTGCCCGACAGAAACGTAAGTTCAATACTTTGATTAATGAATCCCGTCAATTTCGGCGCCAGCGTAATGCCCCTCCCGCAAATTGCACGGATTTCGTATTGAACCTAAGCAACAAGCAGTTATCTGCAGAACAAACAAACTTGTTGACCCTTGGCATGACATTTGCCGTTCTTCCAAAGCACCCACCAATCACCGACATCGCCTTGGGTGTGGAAGCAAGCTTATCACGCCTCCCAGAAGATGTAGCCAACGCAATCCGCTTAAAGACTGCAGCAGTTCTACACCATGCTCGCCCCGTCTCTTCAAACCTCAGCCGTATACAGATTTCTACCCTCAAGGCACTGAAACGGGATTCGTCCATCGTCATTCTACCGGCGGACAAAGGCCGTCGTACAGTTGTAATGAACCACACTGATTACATGGCGAAAGCCTTACTGCTCTTACGAGACACTACCGTCTACAAACCCCTAACCATCGACCCCAACAAGGCTTTGGAACGATGGGAGTCAGAGGTGAATATCCTCACCAACACTTGGCTGAAGCAAGGGAAAATCACACAGTCAACCCGTAATCGCCTCCGGGTGTCAGATCCCACGGTTTTACGGCCTGCCGAAAGTGCACAAAGAAGGCACGCCACTAAGACCTATTGTATCCTGCTGTGGATCACCGACTTACGAGCTGTCTAAATTTGTCTCGAGACTTCTTTCTCCTCTAGTTGGCAAGACCACCTACACCGTCTCCAACAGTGTTGAGTTCATAGAAAGGATCCGCACTATATCCATCTCGCAAGATCAAGTCATGGCATCGTTCGATGTCGTATCACTCTTTACCTCCATCCCTGTGGAACTTGCCATCTCTTGCGCAAAACAACTCTTGGACAATGATGGAACCCTCAGCGACAGAACTAAGCTGACGCCTGATGACATTTCCGCCGCCCTCAGACTGTGCTTAACAGGGGGTGCAATCATGTTTAATGGTTCAATCTACCAGCAGATACATGGCACAGCCATGGGTTCCCCTGTCAGCTCGGTCACAGCAAACATCGTGATGGAGGAGTTAGAGGGACGTGCGTTTACACACGCACCGGATCACATCGCCTTTTGGTGTCGCTACGTAGACGATGTGTTCGTAGTGATCCCTAGAGACTCAAGTCAGCGACTCCTAACCCACCTCAACTCACTGTCGCCCTTCATAAAATTCACGGTTGAGCTGGAGTCGAACAACTCTATACCATACCTAGATACACTTGTCCGGCGCGAAGACACATGCTTGAAGACGACGGTTTATCGTAAGCCTATGTGTGCTGGCCAATTTACCAACTTCCAGTCAGCACACACACACGGGGCCACCTCCTCTCAACCGCCCGAACCTTGCTAACTCGCGCCTGGACACACTCCAGCTCTGCAGATGAAAGGCGCAAAGAGATCACCAGAGTCAAAGTAGACCTTACGAGGTGTGGCTACCCCATCGATGTCCTTAACAGATGTGATCTACAAGCACGCGACAACAGCAACGCCAACAGTGACGAGTCTTCCACGAGGGCATTCATCCCATACTACCCCAACCTATCACAGCAGATCGGTAGAATCCTAAGATTGCATGGGGTAAAGTGCATCCAACTCCCAGGCAAGAAACTGCGTTCTCTCCTTTCCAACATAAAAACACCTGTCCCCACCCTTCTACAGAGTGGTGTGATCTATCGCATCTCTTGCCGTGACTGCACGAGCTGCTACTTTGGAGAGACTGGTCGTCGTCTCGAGAAACTCCTCTCAGAACATAAAAGGGCGATCCGTTTGGCGGATGTAGAACACTTAGCTATTGCCGAGCATGTCTGGACAACCCACCACGACATCGACCCACACCGCGATGTCGTGGTTGTAGACAAGTCCCACCATTACCTAAGGCGCACCTGGTTGGAATCGTTAAGTATAAAATGCTCGGATACCTCGTTGAACAGGAACAGTGGTTGTCAACTTAACCCCATCACAGAAACAGTAATTCTGTCCATAGACAAACGCTGGCCACGTCACCACCATACGTCACAGCCACAAACATCAACAAACAATTAACCACGTGTCTCACGTACCATCCTGGCAGTGCATCTCTATTCTAACTGCCATTCAAAGTATTTTAATCTGATGAAGGCTGCCACCCAGCCGAAAGCTAATTCATTTATCATAGTTTTAATGCTCTGTGTAACAAAAATAAATAAATTAAAAAAGCTTATACAGCATCAGCAAAAAAAAACCTTCCATATCACCTGTTCATTCTCTCTAATAGTTTTTGTACTTCCTTGAATTTATTCAAACTACTCCTCCTATGGCACCAAATAGAAGTTTGTTCCAACAATCAACTACCCACTGGCTGAAGGCAAATATCCTCACATATCTTGCAACCATCCTTCCCTAGTTTGAATTTATCCCCCCTGCATGTGTGTAGTCTGATCAAGAGGAAGGATGTCATCAGCATTAAGCTTAACTCAATCCATTCAAAACCCCCAGTCAGATCTTCTCCCAGGTGCCTATTCTCCAGCCACTGAAATCAGAATTGAAGCCCTTCTTGGTAAGGGCACTCCTTTGTTCCCCTTACTACTCTCATTGCTCTTCTCTGCACCTGCTAAATGAAACACATAAATTCACCTGCCATGACTAGGTAATGTTTTCTTCCAAAGAAAATTGCTCCACGGAGGAAAAAAGTCCACAGGCATGAGATCGGGTGGGGGAGTCTATACACATCACAGAGCAACTTCATGGAGACAATTTTTAGTGATTACTTCAAACTATAGTAAAAAACTACATTAAATTAGCAAAAGCTTATTTAGTATTACATAACTTATATCTCCTGACTGTGAAGTTGGCCGAATGGTGAAGAGTGAAAGTGAAATTAAAACTGTTAATGTCTAAACTAGCCATTACCCTTTTCACTATCCTGCTGGAAATACACCCTCTTAACTTCATTTATTCAACATGAGGGCATGTAGAATGGAATGGATAATAAATACAGATCTTCATTTCAGATCATGGAGCCCATTCCTAATTTCAGTCCTGCCTCAATAACAGCTGTCCCACAGCAATGTTATACACAGCAAGGTAGGGAGTGGTTGAGGGTCAGAATGAAGGAATTATCAGTGTTACTTGTATGTTGACCCCAGGTGCCAAGCAGGTATCAAGAATCAAGTGTTTCTAAGAGCGAGCTAATAGAGCCGAACATGGAAAGTCACCTTTCTGTGTTTTTTTTTTTTTTCTCTTTTTACTGCCAACTACCAACTCAACTAACCTTTAACAGCTGCTTGGTTTCAGGTGACACTGCTACTGCCTTCACATAGCAGGGCTAAAAACTTTATAAGTAAAGCCATTCCCCCACTTCTCAGTGCTAAATAGAGCAAATGTGAACCATGAACACTGTCTGCTAATTGAGCCTACTTCTGATCAGCATCATGCTGAACCAAACCTACCCCTCAAACCCAAAAAGGATGAAAAAAGACACTCACTGTATGTACTTTTTATCAAGTCAACTGATACACTTTCTCCATTTTAATATAAAAATTTGGTTAGTCTTTACAATCTTGTATCCTTTCCGATTGAGTGTTGCGAGTAGGTGATTGACATGCCTAGTCCATTATGGTTAGTCTTAGGATGTTTATTCGCCACTCTCTTCCATGAACTCATTTTCCTTTTTAAAATCGAAAAATGAGTTCCTGATTTTAAAACAGTGGAGAGAGGATAAACATCCTAAGATTAACCATAATGGACTAGGCATGTCAATCACTGCTAATTGCAACAATTAATTGGAAGGGGTACCAGATTGTAAAGTTCCTGTAAAACACTGCAAGCTCTCTGGAAATAGTGAAAATACTTCAGCCTGGACACTTATTACTAAAGGCCATCAATCAGAGGCATTCAGAATCACTGCTTAAATCAACTTTATTTGGAGGAATCCCTGTAAAAATTATACTATGCCAGCAGTTCCCAAACCGTGCACCACAACACCCCAGCAAACTCACAGGAGTGCCTTGGGAAATTTGAAAGGGAAACACAGTGATACTCGACATCATTCGGACGCCACTCGAACTACTAGCTCAAGGTAGTTCACAGTTTCAAAATTTTTTTTATCACAGTTTCAACATTACTTATTAAGTTGTTTGGACCTAACTACTTAATAAACCGGACTAGTCGGTATTTCTTTTGGCCTAGGTGTGCTGTGAAAAAAATTATTGAGACGCTAAGGGCACCGTGAAAAAATTACTGAGACACTAAGGGTTCTGTGAACCAAAAAAGTTTGGGAACCTCAGTACTATGCTGAGCACTCCAAAAGGTGTTATATTAGTATGTATGTAGACTTCATGAATATTATAAAGGAAAAAAAATATATTTAAGAGTTATGTGATCAACAAGTTGCAGAGCAAAAATAATATTTCTCTATATTCTTTTTGTAAATGGCTCTTCTTTCCTAATCAGAACCAGTTCCTTCTCACAACGTAATTTGTAATTATTGGCTTTAGTCAAATCTTCCAGCTGCTGTCAAAGAAGGCTATTTACACTGCTATGCGATCGACGCACTAAATAGCAAACTCAGTTTACTCGTAACTGTGTATAGAAAGAGGCTGTGCTTGACATGATAGTTTATATATAGCTTTCATAGCTTGGGGCTTTTGTCCAAGACTTAGCAATGGCTACTTAACTTATTAGGCCATCTCACTTCATAATATTATTATTAGCCATATGGTGCAAGGAAGCCCAAGGCTTATGCTGCACCAGCCAAAAAAAAATATTTCTGAATTACCCTGAGAGAGAGAGAGAGAGAGAGAGAGATGGTCTGGGTAGTGGCATACACTTTAAATAAAATACATTGTATAAGGTGATTTTTATTTTTTTATTTTTTTTTATTTATTCATCATACTATGTTATTCACTTGAAGAACATATAAAATATTGTTTTGAAACAGAAATTAATACTTGAACTGTATTTAGAAGTGTTGGGAAATTTATGCCACACAATATGTTTGATGTATCCCTCATATTTATCAATACATTGCATTTGGAGTGTGAAGTTGTGAAGAACATGCTCCAATATTTCCTCTGACAGAAAAATTTTCATCATCTACATTTTATTCAGTGCAGGAATGGTTTGTGGATCCTTCTGGAAAACTGTCTTTGAGATAACCCCAGAGACAATCACATGGGTTTAAATCAGGTGACATTGGATGCCACACCAGTCCATTGCCATACACCTCAGGGTAGTGGTTGTCAAAAAATTTCATCCAGGAACTCTAGGTCACTGTTGCCAACCAAATCTCCAAACTTTTCTCTACAGAGTAGTGATATCGTTGGGATGAAAAATTTGAAGCTTGCAAAACTTCAAAGAAAAGAAAAGCATGATGAATACATAACCACCCTGTACTTCTCCATTGGAGCAATATCCTTTATTTTGAGTTGTGCAATACCAAGGCAACTTGTGGCAAGTGCCTCCAAACGAATATGAGATCAATGCAATAACTAGCAACCCCAGTTTGTTTGTAGTTATGAACAGTAAGGAGCTATGCCTGACATGTACAATTGTCTTTATGTAGCTTGAGCCTTTTGCCCTTCTGAGGGTCACTGAGATAGTAGTAGTAGCCATATGGTGCAAGGAAGCCTGAGGCTTATGCTGCACCAGCAAAAAAAAAATTTCTGAGTTACCCTGAGAGAGAGAGAGAGAAATAGAAGGGAATCACCAAGAAAGAGAAGAATGATGATATCCAGCTCAGAACTCTGGGTGTGCCAAGCCCATACTCACCAGATGTAAGCCCCTGGGGTTGGTTGGAAGCTTAAGGAAATTTAAGGAGAAATTGGATAGCAAAAGCCTGGCTCCCTTGCATTTTTTGACTGTTTTAATACTAATATTTGTACAGTTTTATTTTTAATTATTTATACCTTTTTTGCTTAAGTAAAAGGTATATTTACTTATACCTTTGTTTTTTTGTTTGCTAAATTAAATAAATTAATTTAAATTACTGGCAAAATAAAAAGTCATTGTGAAGGTTAGTAGTCTGTTATTCTATTAAATTTATTATGTTTTTGTTTATTGTACAGAGTTTAAATAAAATGTCACATTATATTTGACTTTCAAACATGTTAAATTTGTATATAATTTTTAGAAAATGAAGGCATTTGGACTGGACCATTTTGTTTCATTCAGGCTGCAGACACACAGTTTGGCATGATTGAGAATTATTTTGAGAGAAAAGAAAATCCTGGTTGGCAGCAAGAAATAGAACTAACCAAAAAGGCTATTGAGGCTGCCAATAAAATGAATCCCAAACCAAGGTTTTTTATTGTATGTGGTGACTTAGTAGATGCTTTTCCAGGTATGTTTTTTTTTTTTTTGCTCCCATTTTGGTTCTTTTGATATATTTTAAAGAAATGTTTACTAAAGTGTCATTGTTATGATAAAAAAGTAATAAGTAGTCTTAATGCTACTTTATTACTTTTCTTAGTAGGATAATGCTCCATTTCTTCAGTGAAATAATTTTTAATATTATTTAAAACTAGAAAGGCTGTTGAAATCTTAAAAATATATTTATATGAAAAAAGAATGTGGAACACAACACACTATTGTAAAAAAATAATATTGGCAGTATGTAACTACTAGCTATGAATGTTAATTAAATCTTGCTTTTCTAGGTAGCAAGTGTCAGTTATACAGGTTGATTCAAAAGGCATAAATAAAGCCCATAGTATATTACCAATTTTTATTTAAATTATTATTATAAATACAGTAAAATCCCATTGCAGCAAATACCACTTAAGAAAATTTTGCTATAACAAAAATATTTCTAAAGCCTGGCCAACTTTTTTTATTATTAGTGCTTTGAACAAAGTAACTTTTGGTGAAAAATTCAATACAACAAATTATTTTCAAATTCCACCTATGCATGAAATGGACTGGTTTACAATGAAAGAAAAGCTTTTTCTGGATAATTATGAATAGTCAATATTGTAAATAAAGCTATGGGCACATTTTCTTGAAGTTAAAAAAATGGAAGTTTTGAAAGATGCAGCAAAAGAATTCTTTATTATCACACCTTTTACTAAGTTTTCCACTTTTTTTGAATGCTTGTACATTTTTACTTTTCTCTCTCTCTCTCTTTTTTTTTTATACTTGCAGTATCCAAATTTTTAATTACACTGGAGTTGAATTTTTGTATTAATATGAGGAAAAAATATATTAAATATTAAAAACTGAGTTGTATAATAAGTTATATCAGCTAATACTATATTTCTAAACATGTTCTAATATTTCTTATAAATAAAATTTTTTATTTTATTTATAAGAATTTTTTTTTATAAAAATGAAATTTCCTGAACAAAATAAATATTTTTACTTTTGATTTCATCATTTTGTTTGTTTATTATTGATTTAAAGTGACTATTTGAATACAGTAGACTGTTGGAATAATGGCACCCCAAATAACGGAACATTCAAGCTAACGGCACATTGAATCAGATGTTTACATACAGTGCAGATGTCTTGCAGTGCCAAAAAAAGAAAATTGCAAGTCACGTGATTACTGTATTTGTTTACGTTCGGCATTTTGAAAGTGAATTCTGTACTGATATCACGGATTATACTGCTGTTTTACATTTATTTCAAATTAAAAACCCCCTCACTATGGCTCCTAAAGTTAATAAATGTGATACAGAAAACAAAAGAACAACAACATTAAAACTTAGTGACAAACTTGATATAATCCAAACTATTACATTAGGTTCACCTGGAAAGTTAATTCATATACCCATATGTATTGTCTGTAAATTACATGTGTTCTCTGGTCAATTTGCCTGTTTTGCTGTACGAAAAACCCCAGTTTCTGGAGGGGGGGACCTTGCTATCTACACCTGAGACCAACTAACTCAGCTATGGAGTGAAAAAAGCTCATAAATGTTCCTCGCATCATTGATGGGATTCGAACCTGGTCCTTTTCCACCCAGTGTGGGAAGGACGGTGGCGATACCAGTGTGCCAATTGCATTCTTAATCTCTCTATTTCTTAGCCTAATTTTTCTGCATTAAATATATTTAAAATAAAACTTTATAGATAATGGAAAAATCAAAATAACGGTACCTTGAATCCCCGAAGGTGCCATTATTCTGAAAGTCTACTGTAAAATAAACTGGAAATGGCTACTTCTGAATATTGGAAAAGTGCAGCAGAATTTATTTGAACAAATAATTTTCAGTGATATTCATTATAATGAAATTTTGGTATACAATAAAATGATTTGTTCAATCCCCAAGAAGTTCATTGTAACATGATTTTACTGTATAATTATAACAGAGGTTATAATAAGTTATTTTTCAGCTATCTTCATAAACATAATTATAATAGAGATTGCAATAAATATTGAGAGCATCCTTCCCATGTGTAAGTACAAACTCTTCACCATGTTTGATGATACTTGACATAGTGTTTGAATGGTTGTCATCAAAAAGTCTGATTCAGTATTGACTTTTGTAACTTAACATTGATATTATGACATTGTCATCTTGATGTTCATTAATTATGACATTTTGACAATATGTGAAGGTTTTTAGTGGACACGACTCCTTTTTAGTCTAAGAGATAAATCTGGGGATCATGGGCATTTAGTTGTGAGTAAACGATATGTCTAGGAAAATGATGTGCTGCCTTTGTTGTAAATAAAATACTATTGTTTAGTGACTGAAAGCTAACAAGAACAACTTTTGGGTATGACAAGTGCTGCTCCTATAGCAGTTGTTAGAATCAAATTTGATCAAGTTGTCACTGATAAATGAACACTTACAATTTTGGTTGCATGAATTTTGAATCACCAGTTTTAACATATAAGTTTAATGTCTAAATTTGCAAATGATGTAAAGATTAGTAGAGTAGTTATTGATCACTGCCAAGCAAAGCTTCTTAAGAGTGACCTAGATAGACTTCAGGGATGGTCACAAAAGTGGCAACTATGCTTTAATCCAGCAAAGTGCAATGTTTTACACCTGGGGAACAGTAATCCCAAAATAACTTATACACTTGGTGGAGTTGAACTAAAGTCAGTAGTGGAAGAAAGGGACTTTGGAGTTATGATATGGTCAGACATGAAGTTCTCCAATCATTGTAGACAGGTTGCAAGGAAGGCCCATGGGGTCCTATTGATGATTTATCGAACATTTGCTAGTAGAGATAAGGATGCCATAATCCTATTATATAAGGCTATTGTTAGACCGCACACTTGGAATACTGTGTTCAAGTGTGGAGATTGCACCTAAAAAAAAAAAAGATATCGAACTTCTTGAAAGGGTCCAGAGATGGGTAACTTGCCTGGAGAGATTTTCAAAAGGACCTCCTTATGAGGAAAGACTTTAAATATGTGGGTTGCACAGCTTGGAAACTAGGCACCTTAGAGGTGACCTGATTCAGGTTTTTAAGGCTCTGAGAGGCAATAATAAAAAGAAAGAGGATGAAATTTTCATGGTTATAAATGATTCTAGAACTAGAGGCCATAAATTCAAGTTACGGGGAGAATGTTTAGACTGGATTGCAGGAAGTTTTATTTTAGCCAGCGAGTTATAAATTACTGGAATAAGTTACCTACGTGGGTAGTAGAGGCTGACATTTTGGGGAAATTCAAAGGTCAGCTAGATAGTTACCTACGGGAGGAGGGAAATGCATAGGTTGTCTATTTCATTTTCTCTTCTTATTATTTATCAATTATTTATTATTATATTTTTATTTTTATTTGTTTATTTATTTTTTCGGCTGGTGCAGCATAAGCCTTAGGCTTCCTTGCACCATATGAACATTACTAATACTAAATGCTATTACTAATTTTTCACCCCAGAGTCAGGATTATATTTGAATGCACACATAGTTCGCTGAATCTCAGCAGTAAGCTTTTTAGGAAAAGTGTATGGTGTTTTTTGATTCTATATTGGCAAAAGTAACTTGACACTGCAAGAATTTTGGGAAAAATGAACCATACCCACCATCCTTGTGTCAGGAAGAGGTATAAAACCAACTGTGTTCATTCACACTAGAATTGAGCAGATAAATGAAATACAATAGATAGGTTGAGGCATTGAGCTTAATGACTTCCAATGGGGAGTCATCATAGAATGGCATATTAGCAGACAATCTGTTTGTGCCATTACAGCAAACCTAAATCAGTGATGGCTGACATAGTTACCACATGGGAATGTCATGATGCTACTATAGCTGGGAAATATTCAGGTAGACTACAAAAATTAATGGAAGGGGCCAGATGGCACTCAGAAGGGTGGTATGCAGATTCCCATCAGTCCACATTGAATACTGTAAACCAGTAGCTCAGGGAACTGGTATTAGTACAGGGATGATACATAAGGAGCTGCATGGCATTGGATTTTACAGAAGATCTTGAAGTATACAAACAAAAAAATCGCAGCACAGAATACATAGCATTGACTTGCCTGGTGCACAATCCATCATAATTGTTCCCTGGAACATTGGAAAGCTGTATTATGGAGTGATGGATCCTGGTTCATGGTTTTCCTGTCTGATGGGTTAGTATGAGTCTGGTGGATCTTGGAAAAAGCCATTTACCACAGTCTGTCATCTCAACTGTGATGTTTGTTTGTTTGTTATTTAGTTTTTAGGAGCATTAGTAACTAAGGCCATATTGCTCCAGGGATATGCGGTGGTCATTCCCTGACCTTTCCGCATCCTCCGTATTTGGTGGTCATGGGCTCGAACCGCGGTCTAATCAAGAAGCATGTGCTACGCACTGCTGCTCCTGCCCACCTGGCTACAGAGGTGCCTAACTGTGATGTTTACTGTCACATCTAGGGTTGTTTCTTATGGTGTGGGCTTGCACCATTGATCATCAGTTCTGAAACAGCAAATTTCCATGTATCACATTGGCACTCTGGACAATTCTGCTCTTCCTATACTGTGGCAGCAGTATGGGGAGGGTCTTTTCTGTTTCAATATTACATTGCATCATACCCACCATCCATGATCAAACTGCCTGTAAAGACTTGGTTTGATGACATGGGCATGCAAAACCTTCATTAGCGTACCCAAAGCTCTAATCTTAAGCCCACCAAGCACCTTTGGGATGAACTGGAACATTTCTTTAAGGCCACCACATCTGCAATTAGTATTGTGTTGAAGGAAGAATGGACCAAAATATCACCTTCCTGCTATCAAAAATTGGGTAGTCTACTAACAAAGGTATAGTGCAATTAAGGTCAGAGATGAGCAACATGTTATTATATATTGTATCAGTAAAAGGTTCTTTGAAACTTCCTGGCATCTGGTTACTTTTGGCAAAATAGTGCATTTTATGAAAGGTTAGTTATGCCTACTAATAATAAAGCATATATTGGCATGACCAAACTAAATAGTCTGACTAGATTAAAATGATTGTTTATTAATAGTAAATTTAGTGTGAAGTGAATAAAAAGAAAACTTTTAGGTCATCATTAATTTAATAAATTGATATTTTCACAGCAGGGTTGTATTTCTGTATAACTTGTTGAAATTATCTTTGTATGATTTTTTTTTATTTGGTAGACACTAAACTTCGTGAGCCTCAAGAAATAGACTTCAAAAAAGTTTTTGCTGGGTTAGCTTCTGATATTCCCCTAGTTTGTGTTTGTGGAAATCATGATATTGGTGATACACCAACATCCCATTCAATCAAAGACTACCGTAAGAAGTTTGGAGATGATTACTTTGTTTTCTGGTGTGGAGGTGTCATGTGCATAGTTCTTAATTCACAATACTACGAGGATCCTAGCTTGGTACACTCTTTATTTTGATTTATTTAGTTTTATAAGTTTAAAAAGACATTTAATGTCATGATAATTTATAATAAAAGCATAAGAGCACAGCCAAAAAACAGATTTTCTTGTCTTCGTGAATGAATTTCATAATATTCTTTTAATTTATTCAGTTTTTTAGTGAAGTCAATTTAACAGGAAACAGTATAGTTTAGCACAGTCTCTCCAGTTTTTATTTTATCCATTCAAATTATAAGAATGATAATTCTTGATATTCTTTATTGTTCATAACTGTTATACCCAGTGGTGGTACAGTGGTGGCGCAGGTCAATCCTTCTGGATCAGCCTTCTATTCGCTGTTTTCTTCACGTTATCCAATTTCCTGTCAGATCTTTAGCCAAAGCCCCTAATGCTTATTTGATACCACCAGTCTGCATTTGCCTTGGCCTACCTCTAGACCTTTTTATCCTTCATTTTTGCTTGCTTTGAATATTTTTTTAACTAATCTCTCTTCTCTCATTGTTTCTACATGTCCATACCATCTTTATTGGATGATAATAAATGATATTATATATACATACATACAATTTTTTTAAGTTTTCTTCACTTATTGTTAATTGGATATTAGTTACCCCAAGATTTTTCTTATCCTCATTTCTGAAGATACAAAATTTTGATCCATTCCTTTTTTTTCTTACCAAACACTTCATAAACTAAAATAGGATTTAAAACTGTGTTATAAATGGCTAAATGTATTTTATGTGGTAAAATTTATACTGTATATATATAATAATAAAATAACACTATATAACGTGAAAATTCTTAACAAATAGGTTTTATTAAACTCATAATACAAGCTCAATACTACACTAATTTGTTAGCAGGTGACGTTTCAGAATTCTTGCCGAACCCCATCTTCAGACCATAAATGCTATGGGAAGGATATAAGAACATCTTCACAACATGAAAATTACTATGGTTGTAATTTCTTAATTAATTTCAATGTTAAGTTAAGGAATGTATACACTTGCATTAATATAATATTGAGAATACAGAAAATACTTAAATATTAAATAGAAACATGACAAATTATGCCTACATACACTTTGCTGGAACCAGACTTCTTACTTCTTGCACTGTAATACAAACACCAAAAACTTGCCTTATGCAGGACTACATAAAGAGAATCATAGATACAATAGATCATGTAAAGAAAATGATAGATCCATCCACATCTCAAAATCTGATAAAAGAAATGTTATGGTTATTCTCAACATAGTGGACTACATTAAAAAAATGAACAACATCCTGCAAGAAAACACTATTTATCAAAGTCTAAAGAAGAATCTTACCAATAAACTAGACTGGAAAGTCAAACAAATGAAAAGCATCATTACTTGACCAGAATAAGAAGATTGACAACAGCACTTACAAGAAGTGGTTTTCTTTGTGTAGCCCTTCATGAGGCAAGTTTTTTTTTTTTTTTTTTTTTTATGTAAACCCCAAACACGAGAGGTATTAGAAACTATAGTGCTTAGTACTGTGCTTGGGTTGGAGGTTGAGAAGACGAAAGAAGATATTTGTTGACATTGGACTTGAACTTCTGTAGACTGCAATTTTCAGGAAATACGTATGATGGAAGGTTGTTCCAGAAAATAGCAGTTGAATGAATAAACGAGGAAGATGAAAAGTTGGTTCTGTGAGTTTGAAGTTGGACAGTAAATGGATGTTGGCTTGTGGCGGCACGTGTTTGGACTGTTTTGAAAGAAAGAGCAGGAATTATAGAAGCCAATTCAGAAGAATAGTGCCCATGGAAATATCTGTAGAAGAGGCATGCAGCAGAAACAGTACGTCTATGAGACAGCGAGTGGAGAGACTTTGTTAGAGATGAATCATCAATTAACCTAACTGCCCTCTTCTGAACGGAATCAAGAAGCCTGAGAGAGGTTTTGGGGGCACCACCCCAGATGTGGGAACAATATTTCATGGTAGGGCAGATTTGCACAGAGTGAACAGCTGTTTAGAAGAAAAGTAATGCTGAGAGCAAAAGAGAAAACCAAGTTTTTTAGATGCAGAGGAAGTAATATTTGTAATGTGCTTGTACCAAGAGAGATTAGAAGTCAGGGTAATCCCCAAAAGAGATATATCATTTTGCCTAGAAATCGGAGTGCCACTAAAGATAAGCATAGGAGCAGAAGAATCCTTTTTGCGAGATATAAGACAAGACTGAGTTTTAGAAGGATTGAAATCAACTAAGTTGTCTTTGCCTCACTGGAGATCGGCATTTAAGGAATTGGTAGCAGATTTTTGAGAAGTTGAAGCTGATTGAGCAGGGCAAGGTTTCTCAAAATGGAAATAGGAATGCAATGTGCGATCATTGGCAAAACTATGGATAGGATTTCCAGCCTTTCTAAGGTCCAAGTATATAATATCAAAGTTATTCCCTGCATCCAGTTCATTTGTGACTGCATCATAGTATCCAATCAGATTGGTCAGGCAAGACTACCCCTTAACAAAACCATGCTGTGTCCGAGCTATAACTGAAGTCTTGTCTAGATGCTCCTGCAGTGCTTCTTTAACCAGTGCCTCCATTAATTTTCCATTAGTTTAACAGAAGTTAAACTCACAGGTCTATAACTACTTGTGTGAGCCTTTGATCCTACTTTGTGAATTGGGATCACATTTGCACATCTTCAGTCTATGGGTACCTCCCTTGAGTTCAAGCTATAACTATGGCTAAGGGTTTGCTTATTCCTTAGCCATAATTATGGCTAAGGGTTTGCTTATTCCTTTGCTGCCCCCTTTAATATAACTGGATAGATCTCATCCACCCCAGGTACCTTTCTTGTGTTTATCTTCAACAATTTCTCCTCCACTTTACTCTCAGTTATTACAGATTATCTAGCTTACTGCCAGAGTTGAATACACCTCTGGCATTCCCCTCACTGAATAACTCCTCATGTGTGAATGTCGATGCAAAATATTCATTTAGTTTGTTAGCTACCTGAGCAGGATCATCAACAGTTGACCCATCAATATCAAGTGGACAAATCTGATTCATCCCCTTCTAGAGTTTACATAAAAGAACTCTTTACTGTTTTTCTTTGCATCCTTTGCCAAAGATTTCTCGTAATCTGCCTTCGCCTGCCTAACCTCCTTTGTAACTTGGTTACAGATCACCTTATATCTATCATAGGCTTCTGTGTCCCGTGTTAATTTATATGTATCCCAAGCATTTTTCTTCTCTGTCATATGTCTCATTAGTTCCTCTGACATCCATTTAGGCCTAAACCTTGAACAATATTTCTTAGTTGGTATGTAAAGCCTAGTAGCTTCCAAGATAAGTTCTTTGAATGCTTCCCATTTTGAATTTGCTGTTGGTAACATCATCAGTTGGTCCCACTGTATAGAATTTAAATACTGTCTCAGTCCGTCGTAGTCGCCTTTACGAAAGCAATAACCTTCCCTTTACCCCTG